>NW_006408559.1:16578487-16586848 GCF_000296735.1 Chrysochloris asiatica
CTTTCAAGAGGGAACCTAGATCCAGAGGGTGTGGAGGAAGGTAGAATCTCCACTGAGTAATATCCAATCTGTCTAGGAGGGGCTGATGAAAGGAAATGCGGATAGGTCTCTTGTGATACAATAATGAATAATTGTTATCAGGACGGGTTGGAAATGTAAAGGTAGGCATTTTGTAGCAAAGAGGGAAGTGATTGACTTTGCAGTCTAGATGGTCCCTGGGACCATCACGGGAGAAGAGCGGAGAGCGGGACCCTACCCAGAGAAGCAGTGATGCCTGAGATGGAGGCAGAGACAATATCGTGGAGGAGCAGCTGAGGACTTTAGACACAGAGAGCGAGGGGAGCTGTGTGCTGACGACAGGGGGCAGGCTTTCAGGGTATATCCTTTGGTTGGTTGATGATGCATGGAGGGGATTGTAACCATGGCACTGAAATGATATACTATAGGATGAATGTAAAACTAATGTTCTCCCATATAAACTATCACATAATTCACAATAAAACATTAAAAAAAAAAAGCTTTACAGCCTCGGAAACCCTGTACAGGGTCACTATGAGTTGGAACCGACTCCACGGCACATTAACAACAACAATAACAAAGGGCACAGGAGGGGTTTGAGGCTGTCATCTTTATGAAAGCCAAGCGTCTTATCTTTCTCTTGCAGAGTGGCCAGTGGGCTCAAATTACTGATGTTCCTATATCTGTGTTGCTTTTAAGTGCTGTCGAATCATTTCCGACTCATAGTGACCTTGTGTAGGGTTTCTGAGAGCAGCTGGAGGTTTTGAAATGCCGACCTTGTGGTTTTCAGTCCAGTACTGATAGCATAGTGGTTATGAATCAGGCTGCAAACCTCAGGGTCAGCAGTTAGAAACTATCAGAGTTTCCGCAGGAGAAAGATGAAGCTTTCTGCTCCCATAAAGATTTAAAGCCTCAGAAACCCTGTACAGGGTCGCTATGAGTCAGAACCGACTCCATGGCACATAACAACAACAACAACAACAACTGATCCTACAGCACCTCACTTGATGCCAAGAAAGTTTGTTTCTTACTTCAAGTCACACCAGGATTTAAATCTAAGTGAATCCATCTAGTACGGGAGTCCAGATTCTTAAATAGCAGCATGTGTAAACCTCTTCCACACCAGGCTTTTCCAGACTTTGGAAATCTATGGAGACAGTATGTTAGCATGCTAACATTGCACCAGAGAAGGAAGAGGTGAGCAGTGGTCTTTACCCTATATGGGCTGCCTCCTTCAGGTTGCTGGGCTACTGTTACAGAAGACATACCTGATACGAGGCCAAGCAAAGACACTCACATCAATGACTGGGCGTGTAACTGACTAGAAAGGTGAACCACCAGCTCCACCTGTCACCCTGCAGTGGCTCACTTGCTGCTATGATACTGGATGCTAGGCTATCAGTGTTTCAAACACCAGTAAAGTCATCATTGGTGGACAGGTTTCAAAGGAGCTTCCAGACTAAGACAGACTAGAGAAAATCTACTTACAAAATCAGTCAATGAAAACCCTGTGGATCAAAGCAGAAGACTATCTAACATAGTGCTGCTGGAAGATGAGCCCCTTAGGCTGAAAGCCGCTACAATACACCGCAGCAATGAAGTTGAGTTTACTAAGGGTCTTGGTGGGGCAGGACAGGGCAACGCTTTGTTGTGTTGTACATGGGGATGCCTTGAGTTGGAATCTGCTAAGAGCAACAACCTAACAACAAGATGGATGAATTTATCCTCCCCCCCAAACAACAACAAAAATCCCATTGCTGTGAAGTCAATTCAGACCCATAGTGACTCAACAGGACACAGAACTGCCCACGGGGTTTCCAGGACTGTAGGTTTTATGGAAACTGACAACCTCATCTTTATCCCAAAGAGCTACACATGGGTTCCAACCTCTGGCCTTTCGGTTAGCAGCCAAACAGTCTGACCTCTGTGTACCAGGTTCGGCCCTCCCGCACTGGTCCTAGAAACTCTCCCCTTATCTCCATCAGGCAAGGTTGTGATCTTGCCTATGAGGAGTAGGATTCCTCCCCTGAGACCTGAATCTGGTGGTTGGTTCGGTTCCCACTTCCACCAGCTTACAGTGACTCCTGCACTTGACTTTGAACCTTCACGTTGCTTCTTCCTGCTGGACCAGCCCTGTCCATTTGCTCTTCTAGCTAAGTGAGCTCAGAAGGACAGCTGGGAAGATCTCGAGTTCCCTTCGGTTTCTCTCTCTGATGACTGCACACAAAATCTTCCTTGAACATGGCCTTGAGTTCCCTTCCTGGGTCCATTCCCCCTTTGTGCTGGCTGCAACCAAAGGCCCCTCCAAAGCATAAGGTACCCTATGGCGTCCAAACTGGCCTTTCCCCTGTATTGTGAGTGTCTTCCAACCTAGAGGGCTCATCTCGCAGCACTGTGTCGGACACCAATCTGTTGTGAGCCATAGAGTATTCGCTGGTTAATCTTTTGATTAAATTGATCTCCAGGTACTTTTTACTGCTCTTAGTTTTAGAAGGTAAGGTGGGTAAGGGATCTACCAAGGATATTATACCGCCTGCTGTACAATGGTATGAGTTCACGTCCCCAAACTAGAACAAGTGACTGCAATTACGGAACATGCTTTAGTCTTTGGATTACTGAGAAGAAAAGACAGATGGATACTTGGATGACCGACTAGCAGATAAGCAGCCTGACAGAAAAACCTGATCAATATCACATGTACCCAGTTCTGTAGGTCTTCCCCTCTTCTGAGGCTTTCTCCCATAGGCTGTTGCTTCTCTTACTTATCCATCACCTTCTACTACGAATTGGGACTAGTTCCAACCCTCCTTTAATGACAGTCATATGTAGGTGGAGGCGTACTGCCACACAAACCTAGACGTGGAAATACATGACTCGACCCAATGTCTGTCCTGGACAGTCTCAGCTCAATCTTCTGTATTTAATTTTAAACTAAAAAGGTTTAATTCATACACTTAAAAGAGTATGTAATACATATGCAAGAATATAGAATGGTAAGACAATATAAACATTTTTAACACCCATATACCTAACAAAACTTTACCCTCGAGTAGACTCTGCTTTGACTCAAAGCAAACACATGGGTGTCAGAGTACAACTGTGCTTACACAGAGCTTCCAGTAGCTTGCCAGACCTTTCTTCTAAGGAACATTGTTGTGAAATGCCGTCGAGTCGATTTCGACCCATAGCGACCCTGTATAGGGTTTCCGAGGAGTGACTGGTAGTGACTGGTGAGCTTGAACCACCGACCGTGCAGTTCAAACGACTTTGCAGTCTGGCGCATTAGCGCCCAGCGCCACCCCAGGACTCCATTGGGGTGGACTAAAACCACGAACCTTCGGTGAACTGCCAAGTTTAACCATTTGCACCATCCAGGATTCCTCCATATTCCTACCCCAGGCTTTCCCAGGCTCTCTGAAGCCGCTCTTCATCCTCCTTCACCCCCTCACTCCCCGCCCCATAAAGTTAGCAAGTATTGCTTTTGGCCCTCCCTTCTTAAGCCCTGGCTCCATGGGCCTCTTTTCATACCCTGGTTCAATCACTTCTTTCCCTGGAGCACTCTGGTCACTGTCACCCAGAAGCTTCAGTCCCACAAGGAGACTGGACACCTAAGTTTTTACAAATCCCCAGACAGCCTTTATTAGCTGCTAATCTCCAGGCTCCCAGGTGATCCATCAAATAGGCACTGTGAGTCAGGGGGCTTTAGGACAGTGCGGACGTCTGTGTCCTGGCGCGGACCCCTCCTTCAAGCCTCTAGCAGAGGCCCCTCCCAGCTTGGAGGCTGCTCTGCAGAGAGCATGTCGCTGACGTCACGGAGCCAGGGAATCTGGGACGGTGAGGGCTGGCGGCCTGGCGCAGGGATTCTGCAGCCACAAGCAGAGTGGGCAGACTTCTTCCCACCCCCACCTCCGCCTTCCTGGTCTCTAGGGGACAGCGCCCAGAGCGCGTGACCTCTGCCCCAGAGACCGTGTTTGCCAAGTTTCGAGAGCAGCGGGCGGAGGGATGCTCAGTCCCTCTACTATGTCCCTCTGACTGGCCGCAGCGCGCCAGCAGACACAACTGGGAAAGGCTTCACAGCCTTCACAGACACAAAGACTGCGGCTGCCCGGACCTCGCCCCTCACCCAGGGCCAATCACTGGGTCCCTTCGTGGGTTCTCCCGAGCTGCTCCCGCCGGACGACGGCGCTTGGGGGCGAGTGAATCGCTGAGGGTCCCGAGCCTCCTCCTCCCACTTCCTTCGTGGCCGAGGGCGGCGCTTAGTCCGGGACAGCGCTTCTTTGTGTCGCCATCCGAGCGCCTGGCCTTGCAGCGACCAAGGCCTGCGGGCCCCATGTAGCAGGGCGCAAGGCCGCGTCCTCCAGGGAGACAGCCCGCTCCAGGGCGCAGCGCCCAGCTCGCCAAACGAAGCGTTTAGGGCGCTATTACTGGGGGTGCACCTGCACCTACTGCCGAGGGAAACAAGCGAAGTGTAGGAATTGCTGACTGTGCTTGCTTTTTTTAAAGGAAAAGGAAAAGTAAAACCCCAAACCCAGAACCCTGTGCGTATTTGTGTTGCAGGAGACAGAAGGAAATGATGTACTCCATCTACCAGCAGTACCTAACCCCAGCAACGGGGAAAGGTTACTGTCTATCCACCTGTCATTACTATCTATCAATCGATCGATCTATCCATTATCTATCTCTCCATCCATCACATCTGTCTAGCTACCCATCCATCATATCTATCCATCCATCCATCTATCAACAAACCCCTGCATTATTACCATACATGTGGCTTTTTAAAATGAGAACTCTGAATCCATTACATTTCTAAGAAACTATACATAGCCTAGGCTATTCTGGACTCAGCCCCAGCCCCACTTCTGAAGCCCCTAAGATTTTCTGATTGTCAGCTCTGGGTTGGTGGTTCCCTGCATGAGAAAGAGCTGGCCAGCTGCTCCTATGAGCAGTTCTACTCAGAATATGGTAAGACTGGATGGCAGAGGGTATCTGCAGGAGACTTCAACACCCTGGGAGGTAGTTCTCACATGAGGAATTCAGGATAGTGTAGACATTGAGGATCCCAGGCTTGGATTTGCGTCCTGTGTTACACTTTGACCAGCTGTGTGATTTGGAGCATCTTATTCAGTATTTCCACCTTACCTCAGTTTTACGACCTGTAAATTGGGGATGATAAAATTAGCAGTCTAAGTTTACTGTCAGGTCTAAACTGGGTGAGTTAATATTTGTATTGCAGTGTTTATAGGGCTGTAGGCATCCTGGTGTGTGGCCCTGTGGGTTAATGTGCTGGACTGCAAAGTCGGTTTGAACCACAAGGTTGGTGGTTCAAGCTCACCAGATGCTCCTCAGAAACTCTATGCAGGGTCGTTATGGGTCAAAACCGACTCGACAGCCCTTAACAACAACAATGTGTCTATTAAATGAAAGAAATATGCAGGTAGTCCTAAGATTCCATATTTCTTACCTTTTTTTCGTCCTGAGGTGTGGTCCAAATTCAAGCTATATTTATTTCCTTCTCTCCTCTCCCTCCAATCCCCACCTCCCCGGTCTCCAAACCCAAAGGACAGCCATCAGCAGTGCCAGTGGCCTGGAAGCTCAGCAGCTGACTTCAGTAGGGCAGACAGAGAGCAACCGAAAGCTGCCAGGATTAGTCATCAAGGCATCTGAATCCAGGGGCCCGGTCCCTTCACCACCATGAGTGTCATCTCCTCTTAGTGTTCAGGGTTCTAGGAAAGGCGCAGAGCTGGTACCCCTAGTTCCAGTCCCTGGGGCGGGGTTGAGGGGGTGGGAGCAGGGAGGGGGAGGGAAGGCAGGACTATTAGCCCCGCTGGAAACACAAAAATAAAAGCTAAAATCCTGTCACATTGAGTTCCATGGGAATTTTTAAAGTTAAAAAATGCATATGCAGTAATACAGGCAGAGACAAATAATAAATGATCTAACTATACTCAGGAAGGATACAAGGAACGTCCATCTGAGACTGGGGGTGGGGCTGGTGGGGGAAGGGGTTGTAGCTGTCAGGTTTTGTGGTTTAGAGAGGGAGAGATCCGAAGCAAAGCGAACAAATGTCAGCATTTGGTAAGTCTGTGGCATTCTTCTTCTGAATCTATCTGAAGCATTGAAATATTTCATAAAATGCATATTTAAAGGCAGGGGTCTTTTAGGCTTTTCACGGTTAGGTTCCTGGGGGTGGGGGTAGGAACACAGTAGGAGAGAAAGACGAGGCCGAAGGGCCTAGGGAGCCAGAAATGGAGATGGACAGCCTGCAGAGGGACCCCTAGAAAGGTATTTTTTAGGCCCGCGGCCGCCAGGCCCAGCGCCTGCCCTGCAGTCTGCAGGCCCCAGCGCGCTCCGAGCCGGGTTGCCAAGCTCGCCCACCCGGGCTGTGCGCGGCCTGCTCCCCTTCCAGAAACCACCCAGGATCAGACTCACCGTGAGTGCAGCCGCGGCCACTTCGGAGGGGGAAGGGCTCTCCGCAGCGATGCGGCGAGAGGATGGGCGGGTGGCCTGGGATCCGAAATGGGTGCTGGAGGTGGTGGTGGGCGGGGAGTGGGGGGCTGTGCTGCAGAGAGGGACGAGGAGGTGGCGCCCGGAGCCGATTGGCGGTTGGGGCGGGGGGCGGCGCTTAGCCTGGACGCCCCCCACGCAGCGCCCCGCTCCGGTTGATTTTGGCCTGGCCCTGGTCAATTTCCACCCCTCCCCGCCCTTCGCCCGCCCTGGTCAGTTTGGAGCCACAACTAGTGACACCCCGCTGGAAACCCCCAGGTTCTGCCAGGCAATTTGTCGAAAAGTAATGCGACACTATTATCTAATAAGGGAGTGCTTGATACATTGTTGTTATTGTTAAATGCTGCGGAGTCAGTTCCAATCTATAGGGATCCTGTATAGGGTTTTTGAGGAGCAGCTGGTGGGTTTGAACTGCCGACCTTGTGGTTCACAGTCCAGTGGTGGTCCTACCGCGCCACACCAGGTTGATACGTAATGGTCTATATATTTAATATAAAAGAACGCATCTGTATTAAAGTTCACTTAATCCTATGGATAAGAATGTGTACTAGAATTAGGTACTCTAGATTTTAAACACATTGACGGTGTCGTTAAGTGGAGAAATTACAGTTTTGTACTAACACAAAAAAAACTTTACACGTTTTATAGAATTTTATGATTGCAGAAATTATAAGGAATATGTGTATTCAATTTTTAGCATCAGTTATTCCAAACAAACAAAAAAAATTAGGTGCTTTATAAGTGTCTTTTCTTCATACACCTCTTAACGTTTCCATGGTAACATGTACTTTTTTGTAATAAAGAATAAATAAATTCAATGAGCCAAAAACTAAATAGATACAATGTCTTTACTTCCATAACTGGCAATGATTTCTCCCTGTGTGGTTTTCCCAGCTGTGCCTCTCGTTCCACACTGTAACAGTGGTATCCCACTCTTGACATGTGAAGTTGGCTTTGGGTCTGTCCAGGTTCATTTGACTTGGTGAGCTCTCCTGTACAACATGGGAGAAACCGTGTATCCTTCTGTATGGCTTGCTTACCCCATGGGCTATAGGAGAGATCCTTGGCCTCGTTGTATTTTTCTGCTTACTTACCCCTGATGTCACCCTGATCCCTAGTCCAGTACCTATGCAGAGAATCTCCTCTGGTCAAACTGGCTTCAGGAGTGTGATGAAACTGTCTGCTAACACAGAGCATCTGACAGGGCTAGGCCACCCATGGAAAGTTGGATTCTGAGATCAAAGGGATAAAGGACCACATCTCATGCTCCACAATAGTTTGATCACAACTCCACAGAGGAAAGTAGACATACACCAAGAACTGTGTTTAGTTTTTCTTAGTTCCCACATCACGGGTCCCTGACGGTACAATAGCTAAGTACTCAGCTACTAACCCAAAAACTTGCGATTTGGAACAAAGCCCTGGCTGGCTGCTTGCTGGACTGCAGGGTCGGTTTGACATGCAATGGTTGGCAGTTCAAGCCCACCAGCCGCTTCTTAGAAACCCTATGTAGGGTCATTATGAGTTAGAACCAATTTGACAGCACAAAGCAATGACAATCTGCTTCTGTAAAGATTTGTTTGGTTAGACGCCATCAAGTCAATTACGATTCATAATGCCCAGTCCTGTGTCATCCTCACGCAAATCATTCATCGATTTGAGTCCACTGTGTCAGTCCATCTTGGTGAGTGAGGGTCGTCCTCTTTTTGCTGACTCACTATTGTTCCAAACATGAGGTCCTTCTCCAGGGACTGATCCCTCCTGACAAGAAGTCCAAAGTACATGGAATGAAGTCTCTCCACACTCACTTCTAAGGAGCACTCTGGCTATACTTCT
>NW_006408559.1:16587833-16588809 GCF_000296735.1 Chrysochloris asiatica
CATATGGTCAACAGCCAATGATCCTGAAGGAAGAAATCAATCCAAGGTGCATTGAAGGTATTGGCAAAGAACAAGACTCTGGAAATTGATGGAATACAAACAGAAAACTTCCAAAAACACAGCAGCACTGGAGGCCCTCACTCATCAGCTACCTGGCCAACAGAATGTGTCCATTCCTGAGAGAAGTGACCCAGTGGAATGTGGAAACCATTGGACAGTATCATTAATATCCCATGCAAGTAAAACGTTACTTAAGATAATTCAAAAATGGCTACAGCAGTACATTGACAGGGAGCTGCCAGAGATTCAGGCTGATCCGATGGATGGGGACGTGGAATGAGGGATATCATTGCTAACATTGATGGGGCTTGGCTGAAAGCAGAGACTACCAGAAAGGTGTTTACCTGGGCTTTATTGACTGCTCAAAGGTTTTCGACTATGTGGATCATGACGAGCTATGGGCAACATTGCGGAGAATGAGTATTCCAGAACATTTCCTTGTGCTCCCAAGGAACCTGTACATAGACCAAGAGGCAGTCATTCAAACAGAACATGGGAACACCGAATTGTTTAAAATAAGGAAAGATCTGCACCAGGGTTGTATTCTTTTACCATTATTCAATCTGAGCACACTGAACAAATAATTTGAGAAGCTGGATTATATTAAGAAAATCATGGTATCAGGATTGGAGGAAGACTCATTAATAACCTGTGATATGCAGATGATACAACCTTGCTTGCTGAAAGCAAAGAGGATTTAAAATACTTACTGATGAAGGTTAAAGACCACAGTCTTCAATATGGGTTGCACCTCAAGGTAAAGAAAACAGAAGTCATCACCACTAGACCAATAAATAACACCATGATAAATGGAAAAAGATTGAAGTTGTCAAAGACTTCATTTTTCTTGGATCCATAATCAACGCTCATGGAAGTAGCAGCCAAGAAATCAAACAATGTATTGCATGAGGCAAAT
>NW_006408559.1:16592999-16594623 GCF_000296735.1 Chrysochloris asiatica
TGGCAGTTCAAGCTCACCAGTCCTGCCTCAAAAACCCTATATATGGTTGCTATGTGTTGGAACTGGCCTGAAGACATACAGCAACAACAGCTGACCTTTAGGACTGGTCTTTTTTTACCCAGTTTTGTTCCATATTTTCTCTCACTATCTAGGATTTTCTAAAGTGATCTCTTTCAGAGCTGTTGGTTGTGGTAGCTGGGCACCATCTAGTGCTTCCAGTCTCAGGTTTGTGGAGACTGATGCTCACATTGGTCTACTGGACTAATGTTTCCAAGCATCTTCAATTTTCATCCCTCTCCTTTCCTACATGGGCGTTCATGAACGTTTAAGCTCCCAGTCATTACTCACCAGAGCAGGATATAGAACATTGTCTTTGTAGACTATGTCATGCCAACTGACCATGATGTCCCCCAAGACTATGATCCTGAGGCCCTAAGCCCAGCATATAATTCCTTTCCGGTGTTTGGTAATGTTTAAGAAGTTTTCACATTTTTTCCACCTTTATGTTCCACCACACTCACAGATGTGTTTGCAGCAAAGGTAAATACTCATGTACAAAGATGCTTTGTTAAGCCTTAATTCTATTTATGAGTACTATTCCATTCTCCTTCCCAAACCCAATCTGCATGTATTTACCGTAGATGCAGATCATTGTGATTGCAGGTTTGTGTATTTAACAGTATTTACCTCTGTCCCCTTTGACTCTTGCTGTCCTACTTTTCCTGCCTATATTACTAAATGGCTAAATTTTCAAAGTGGAACACCAGACATTTTTTTTCCTCAAGTAGCCTCTGGATCAACTTCAACTTTCAACCTCTCAGTTAGCAGCCAAGGGTGAATAATTTGCATAACCCAGGGACTCCCCAAGAGTGTTCAAGGACATTCTTTGTTAATATCCACTGTGGCAGCTGTTATTAGGTGCCATTGAGTCAGCACCCACTTAGGAAGTGGTACATTGTGTGCAACACTGCCTGGTTCTGCCGCATCCTCATAGTTGTTATGTGTGAGTCCACTGTTGCTACCACTGTGTCAGCCCATCTTGTTGGGAAACTTCTTCTTTTTTGCTGACCCTCCACTTCACCAAGTAGATAACCTTCTCCACAGACAGGTCCCTGCTGGCAACATGTCCAAAGAACTAGAGACAAAGTCTCACCATCCTGGCTTCTAAGGAGCATTCTGGCTGAACTTCCTCCAGGACACATTTGTTTCTTCTCTGGCAGTCCATGGTGCTTGCGATAGTCTTTGCCAACACCATAATTCAAATGCATCAGCTCTTCTCCAGTCCTCCTTATACACTGTCCAACATTCACATGCACAGGAGGTGATTGAAACTACTGTGACTTGGGTCCGACTCAGCTTGCTCTTTAATATTTTAAGGAGGTTTGGTTTTGTTTTTCAGCAGATTTGTCTTTCATTTCTTGACTGCTGCTTCCGTGAGTATTGATGGTTGGTCAAAGCAAAAGAAAGTCTTTGACAACTTCAATCTTTTCTCCGTTTATCACGATGCTATTTATTGTTCTGCTTGCGAGGATTTTTATCTTCTTTACATTAAAGTGTAATTCATATTGAAGACTGGAGTCTTTGATCTTCATCAGTTAAATATTCCAAGTCCTCTTCATTTCCA
>NW_006408559.1:16595273-16596702 GCF_000296735.1 Chrysochloris asiatica
TTCGTACATTTTATTGTAAGAGTTTGCTGTGTCTCCTTGAATTGTCCTTTGAAATTTTCTGTTCAGCTCTTTTACTTCCTCATTTCTTCTATTTGCTTTAGCGTTTCTACGCTGCAGAGTAAGTTTCAGAGTTTCTTCGGGCATTTGGGTCTTTCTTTCTTGTCTTTTTAATGACCTTTTGCTTTCTGATGTTGTTGATGTCATCCCACAATTCTTCTGGTCTTTGGTCATTAGTGTCTAATGCATCAAATCTGTTCTTGAGATGGTCTCTAGATTCAGGTAGAATATGTTCAAGGTCATATTTTGGCTCTTGAGTAATTGTTTTAATTTTCTTCAGCTTGAACTTGCATATGACCAATTGATGGTCTATTCCATAGTCTGACCTTGACTTTGTTTTGACTGATGATAGTGAGCTTCTCCATTGTCTCTTCTCATATATGCAGTCAATTGGATTCTTATGTATTCCATTTATTGAAGCCAATGTGTAGGCTCGAGGTTTATGTTGTGAAAAAAGGTACTTGCAACTAATAAGTTATTTACCTTACAAAATTTTATCAAGCAATCTCCAGCATTGTTTCTATCACCAAAGCCATATTTTCTATCTACTGATCCTTCCTCTTGGTTTTTAATTGTCACATTCCCATCACCAGTAATGATCACTACATCATTTTTGCATGTCTAATCAATTTCAGATAGAAAAAGTTGCTAATAGTCTTCAATTTCCTTATCACTAGCTTGAGTGCTTGGCGAGTAAATTTGAATAATAGTCAGTTGTATTAACTGGTCTTACATGTAGGCATACAGATGTTATCCCATCACAGACAGCATTGTACTTCAAGATAGACCTTGAAATTCTCTTTTTGACCATGCATGTGATAGATACCATTCCTCTTTAATTTGTTATTCCTGGCATAGTAAACCATATATTTGTTCAATTCAAAATGACCAACACCTGTCCATTTCAGCTCACTGATGTCTAGGATATTAATTTTTATGTTTTCCACTTCATTTTTGATGACTTCTATTTTCCCCAAATTCATACTTTGTACACTCCATGATTAATGTATGTTTATTGATGTTTTTTCTTCTTTGAGTTGTGCCTCATCAGCATATGAAGTTTCCAAAAGCTTTGCTTTGCTCCATCCACATCATTAAGGTCATCTCTACTCTGAGAAGGCAATCATATCTTGAGCGTGTTCTAACCTTAAAGTCTCATCTCCTCTCATCTTCTGGTACTATATCAGCTAATGAGCCACAGATCTTCATAAAGTTTTCAGTGTCTAACCTTTCATAAATGGTCCTTCTCTTCTTCATTCTAGTCTTTCTTAGTCTGTCTGTAAGTTTCACTGAAAGTTGCCCACCATGGGTGCCTCTACTGGTATTTAAATACCTAATGTTCAACTGTTTCAAGAGGTAGCATATGATCAAG
>NW_006408559.1:16598117-16605159 GCF_000296735.1 Chrysochloris asiatica
GTGGCAACAGTAGTGAGGTTGGCCCAGGATCGGGCAGTGTTTCATTCTACTGTGCATAAGGTCACTGTGGGTACATACTGACTTAATGACACCTAACTACAACAACAAACAAGCATAACTTCTAGAATCTTCTACAGTAGGAAGAATTACGCCCAATGACCTCTCCCTCCTACTATTAAACCCTCATGTAACGCTTCCCCCTTAAGTGTATGCTAGATCTGGTGACTTGCTTCTAACAAATAGAAGATGGCACAAATGATAAGATGTGAGTGGTTGGTGGCTGTGTGCCGTGGAATCAGTTCCGACTCATGGTGACTCTGTACAGAGTTTCTGAGGCTGTAAATCTTTACGGGAGCAGAAAGCCTCATCTTTCTCCCGCAGAACAGCTGGTAGTGTCAAACTGCTGACCTTGCAGTTCGCAGCCCGATTCGTAACCACTATGCTACCAGAGCTCCTGTAAGTAAGGGAACCCAAAAACCAAGGCTGTACATATGACTCAAATGGCTGTTCCAGGTCCAAATCTCAGTCAGTCCATTTTGAATAAAAGTGAAACTTGCCTTAAAATCTTTGTTCCTACTGCTCTAAAGAGGTAACTACTCTCCTTGTAAAAGTTTAACTGCTTGTAACCTAAAAGGAGCAAGTGTTAAGATTTCCACATGTGCAAGGACTTGTTTGCTTAAACATGTTTGTTAAGAATGACTGGGCTTCTTGCTTCAAGAATAATGCCTTGGGTAACTTATTCCAAGCAGCTAGAAAGTAGAAATGGTATTTTAAAGAATTTAAGTTTAGCAACCTTCTTGTACCTTTTGTTATTTAACCTTTCATGAATGTTTTCTCTACCTGATTAAAACCTCTCCGTCACTGGACTGCAAGATCAGTTTGAACTGAAAGGTTGGTAGTTGAAATCCACAAACCACTCCTTGGAGACCCTATACAGAGTTGCTATGAGTCATATTCATGGCATTTAACAATAACAACAAATTTTGCAATTCAGAGCATTAAATCATCCTTCCTGGGTGCTAGGGGATCTCTCAGTTCATGACTCTCTAACCTTCAATAAAACTTCATTTTCATTTCTAACAGAGTATAAGGCTGGTGCTTTGCTACGGCATTTCTTGGAACCATGAAGTGGAACCTCAATGTGAATTTGCCTCTGTAACTTCCAAGGCATTAGGGGTTTGGATAGACTGTAAAAGGCTGGGTCATTTTTGGACCCTCTGGTAGCGTAGTGGTTACGAATTGGACTGTGAACCTTAAGGTCAGCGGTTCGAAACTATCAGCCGCTCCGCGGGAGAAAGATGAGGCTTTCTACTCCCGTAAAGATTTGCACCCTCGGAAACCCTGTACAGGGTCGCTATGGGTCGGAACCGACTCGACGGCACTTAACAACAACAACAACAATCTCCATACAGGAATCAGAAACTGTGACCTCGGATCTGAGTTTACATTCTCTTCATGCAAACCCTTCTGGAGTTTAATTGTAAGATTTTTCTTTCTCTTTCCTTTTTGTTTTTATAAAATGAAACGTAAATTCCTTTGTTTTTAAAGTTCCATATGGTTGTTGCCTAAGGATCTTAGAACTTCAGAGATATTAGCCAGCTCTGAGAAACTGAAAGCTCTGGCCTTTGGTTTGAAAAGCCTCCAAAGGTAACTTTATGCTGCACTTGAGAACATAGGAAATGTCAACGCTACAAGTCACACTGAGCCTCCTTCAGGAACTACCACTCATTACATGAGCAAACAATTTGGTTCTTTGCTACTCTTGCTTCACTCTGATGGGCAAGAATTAACCAAAGACAGTTCAGATCAGTGGTCACTTTGAGGAAGATTTGATTTTTTTTTTTACAATGCATTCCCTGTATGTTGTTGTTATTGTCAGGTGCCATCGAGTCGGAACCGATTCATAGCGACCCCATGCACAGCAGAGCGAAACAATGTTCGATCCTGGGCCAACCTCACCACCGCTGCCACCCCCGAGTCCATCAATGATGCCACCTGGTCGATCCATCTCGTTGGAGGTCTTCCTCTTTTTCTCTGACCCTCCACCCTACCCAGCATGACATCCTTCTCCAACGATTGTTTCCTCCGGACTACATGTCCAAAGTAGGAGAGACGAAGCTTAGCCATCCTGGCCTCCAAGGAGCACTCTGGCTGCACTTCTTCCAAAACAGATCTATTGGTTCTTTTGGCAGTCCGTGGCACTTTCAGTATTCTCCTCCAACACCACAACTCAAAGGCATCAATTCTTCTACGATCCTCCTTATTCACTGTCCAGCTTTCGCATCCATATGAGGTTATTGAAAACACAATGGCCTGGGTCAGGCGCACCCTAGTCCTCAAGCTGACATCTCTGCTCTTCAATACTTTAAAAAGTTCCTGTGCAGCAGATTTGCCCAGTGCAATACGTCGTCTGATCTCTTGACTGCTACTTCTGCGAGTTACTGCTATTCCCTGTATAGTAAATTATAAAATAAAGGTTCCAGCATTAAGAAATCACAGTAACAAACTTTTTTAGATTGGTGCCTTGAATCAAAGATATTTAAATAGCAAAACAACCTCTCTGCAAGGTTCTGTTAAAAATGGACTAAACAGGACAAAGAATTACAGAGAACAGGTTCTGAAATAACTAAAAATAAGGAATCACAAAGTCAAAGTTCTGCTTACACCCACCTCTGCAATTCCCTTTGCACCTCTGACGGCACAACCGTCTTCTACTTCCTTACCCTTCTGGAAACATTTTGTTGGCCTTCCTTTCCCCTGAAGAATCTATTAGAGAATCAAAGCCAGAGAGTCTAAAATGAAATGCCTTTTATGATTTACACCATGAAAGCTGAAGAGAGTACCAAAGAAAGTCTAAATATTATTTTTTTACTCCCTAGTTTCATACAGAACTGGATTTAAAGATTTTTTTCCCCAAAGCCACATGAAGATCCTTGCAAATTCACTCAAGATTTAAAGTCTTTATTGAAGTGTATCATCCTGGGTTTTCTGATGGATATAAATTGTTCCACACATCAGTTAGTCCTGAGAAAGCCAGATTATGGCTAGACTATGTGGGATGGAAAGATTCTCAATATAGTTTAGGCTTCAGTACCAGCAACACAGCTAAAACCTTTCTCACAGAAGCTTGGAATAAACTCAAAACCAAACTCATTGACATCAAGTTGATTCTGACTCAACTTCTGAGGCTGTAAATATTTATGAGAGAAGAAATCCTCATCTTTTTTCCACAGAGCAGCTGGTGGGTTTGAATTGTCACCTGCCTTGTATTTTGGGAACCCAGTGCTTATCCTAGGCTTGAAAAATTGCATAAAGCAATCTCTAAGGCTCGTCCTCAAATAATTGATTGGCCAAAAATCCATTCTTGCATACAAAGTAAGGATGAAAGTGTATTTTTATATGGAATTTCCATTTATAATTTAATAAAAATGAGGAAATATTACTATTTTTGCCTGAAAACCAGAACCTAGAGATCAACTATCAACACTCGCGGAAGTAGCAGTCAAGAGATCAGACGACGTATTGCACTGGGCAAATCTGCTGCACAGGAACTTTTTAAAGTGTTGAAGAGTAGAGATGTCAGCTTGAGGACTAGGGTGCGCCTGACCCAGGCCATTGTGTTTTCAATAGCCTCATATGGATGCGAAAGCTGGACAGTGAATAAGGAGGATCGTAGAAGAATTGATGCCTTTGAGTTGTGGTGTTGGAGGAGAATACTGAAAGTGCCATGGACTGCCAAAAGAACCAATAAATCTGTTTTGGAGGAAGTGCAGCCAGAGTGCTCCTTGGAGGCCAGGATGGCTAAACTTCGTCTCTCCTACTTTGGACATATTGTCCGGAGGAAACAATCGCTGGAGAAGGATGTCATGCTGGGTAAGGTGGAGGGTCAGAGAAAAAGAGGAAGACCCCCCAATGAGATGGATCAGCCAGGTGGCATCATTGATGGACTCGGGTGTGGCAGCGGTAGTGAGGTTGGCCCAGGATCGGACATTGTTTTGTTCTGCTGTGCATGGGGTCGCTATGAGTCGGTTCCGACTCGATGGCACCTGACAACAACAACAACAACAAGAGATAGATAACATTGAAAAAGAAGAGATTCTTTGACATATTCAATCCTTTACCCTTTTACACTCTGCTTGTTCAGGCTCTCACCCCGCTGAAGTTGTTTCTCAGATCTCAAAAATTTTATGCATCACAATATCCACAGACATTGGCTGTGTTGTTCACTGACCCTATTAAAATTCATACATTTAAACCCCGGGCCAGAATTCACCAATGTACACTTAAATGAGAAGCAAAGGAAATACTAATGTCCATAACCCAGGATTTTATTTCTAAAGGGTTAATTGTTCCCTGCACTAATCCTTGTGACATTCTTACTCCTGTCCTTCCTCTTAAGGACAGAGTCTGGAAATGTGTTTGGGACTTCAGCTTTATTAACCACATTAACAGATCTAGATTCCTTGTTGTCTCTAGTCCACCTTTGTTACTTTCCAATGTCTCCCGGCCCATGACACATTATGCTTTACTACGATAGACTTCTGTAGTGCCTTTTTCAGTATTCCAGTAGTCCCTGAAAGCCAATATTTATTTGTCTTTATTTGAGACAATAAACAATTTTTGTTTGCCTCACAGTTTACATCCCATCCAAAGTATCTTTCCTGAGTTTTGCATGAAAATTTGCAATCTGTACAATTTCCAATTTAATTTATCTTGTTACAGTATATGAATGACTTACTGGTTGCTCGACCTCTTGGCAAGTCTCCCAAAAAGACAGCATTACTTTGTCAACACATTTAGCTGATGGTAGAAATAAAGCTTCTAGAGAAAAGTTGCAATTATTTCAACCTGTCAAATGCTAGGTGGTTTAATCTCAGCAAAAGGCATTTCTGTGGATCCCGAGAGAAAAAACAAAACAAAACTACTGAAGCCTTCCGTTTATCTAAAACAAAGAAACAATTAAAGTGGCTTTTAGGGTTCTGTGTCTATACAAACTTGGATTCTTTTATAGCTCAACCTTTACAGAAAGATTTAAAGACCTCTGAGCTGAGAAGGGCAAGGGAAAACTACTAAATGAAAAGAAACTTTGACCAACATGCCTGCAACAGTGTTCTCTAACTATAATTTCCACTATACATCTGTCAGTTGGTCATCCTGTGGTGACTTATTTATTGCTGTGATGCGGAAGCTATCCCACTAATATTTAAATACCAGCAGGGTCACCCCTGGTGGACATGTTTCAGAGGAACTTCCAGTCTAAGGTGGACTAGGAAGAAGGAGACACTGACCACTTCTGAATGGTTAGCCATTGAAAATCTTACAGACAGCAGACAATGAACAATTTCCCAGAGTGAATTGTCACACATAGTGCTGGATGACGAAAATATTATGAATAGCAGCAGAACAAACAGAACATTGTCAGATAAAGGGACAAAATATGAGTTCCTCAGAATGGAAGGCACTCAAAGTATAACTAGGCAAGAGCTGCTTTCTCAAGGTAGAGCCGACCTTAGCAACATGGATGGAACAAAGCTTTTGGGACCTTTATCTGTTGATAGGGCACAACTCAAAATGAGAACAACTGCAAACATCCATTCATCATCAGAACATGGAAGGTATGAAATGTCAAAAATTAAATGAAACCTTTAAAGATTGATATCCTGGGCATTAGTGAGCTGAAGTGAACTAGTATTGGCCATTCTGAATCAGACAGTCTTATGGTTGACTATGTAAAGAATGAAATCTTAAAGAGGAATGGTATTAATTCATTGTCAAAAAGAGCATTAAAGTATCAATGCATCCACGATAGGCTAATACCCATACCCTACCAATTGATGGAGTCCTGGGGTGGCGCTGTGGTTTAAGGCGCCAGACTGCAAAGCCGTTTGAACTGCAAGGTCAGTGGTTCAAGCTCACCAGCTGCTCCTTGGAAACCCTATACAGGGTCGCCATGGGTCGCAATCAACTCGACAGCACTTAACAACAACAACCAGGTGATAGCACCCACTAAATTTTGCTGAAGATAGGTCAAACATGATTTCAACTGAGCATGTGATCTCAAGATATTTCCCATTGCTATAACCTCAGGACTTAAGACTGTACCTGACCAATACCCTTTGGCTTCTGGACCTATTTTAAATGGCAATTAGATTTTATTCAGCTTCCACCATTGAATGGTTATAAAAACACTTCAGTAATGATTTTTAATTTTTCCATATTGGGTAAAAGCTTTCCCCTGACAATGTGCCAGTGTTTACTTTGTGGCTAAGAGATTCTTTGAAAACATGAATACCTACCTGGGGAGCACCAAAAGATCTCTGATGTGACCAAAAGAACACATTTTACAGGACAAATTATTCAAGAAATCATAGTGACTGACCTACATATACTAGAGGCTTCACTGTCTTTACCATCCTCAGTCCTCTGGACTTGTAGAAAGAACTAATGGTATAATAAAAAAATTATCTTGCTAAGCTTTCTGAATCTGTAGGGCTATCTTGGTTTAAGTTCTACCTTTAGTCCTTTTAAATTTAAGAAGCACTACTTTTGCATCTCATAGACTCACTTCTTATGAAATTGTTATTGTAAGGCCTACAAGTCTTCCTTACACTGACCTAAATTATAGCAGTACTGTCAATATCTAATGCAATATGTTGTTGTTGTCAAGTGTCAAGTACATAGAAACTCTGTATGCATATACTATATATATAAATTAAAGAAGTGTTTAATTAATCTCCTCTTGACTTAATAGTAACCCAGAAAATTACGTATACCAGAAAAGACATCAATTAAAAGATTCTTTAGAACTCTCTGAAGGAGCCTCCTCAAGTTCTTTTAACTAATTCTTGTGCTATGAATCTAGAAGGAAATAACCCTTAGACTTATTTATCACAGTAAATAAAAGTTAAAGCACCTGTCTGCACTTTTCAGTCATCCAGAGATTTGATACTCAGATTGAAATGTCAAAACCAGCAACTTCAAAAGCAGGTAGTAGATTTCAAGATTAAGGAACAAGATTACATGCAAGTTACAGAAAGTTTTG
>NW_006408559.1:16608222-16625104 GCF_000296735.1 Chrysochloris asiatica
TCCCACCAGCAATGCAGGAGTGTCCCAGTCTCACCACATCCCAGCCAGCATTTATTGTCCTCTACATTTCTTATCTTTGCTGTTATTGTTGGTGTGAGATGATATCTCATTGTTGTTTTGATTTGCATCTCTCTAATGGCTAATGATCAAGAACATTTCTTCATATGTTTGTTGGCTGCCCGGATCTCTTCCTTGGTGAAGTGTCTGTTCATGTCCTGTGCCCACTTTTTAATTTGGTTGTTTGTCTTTTCCTTGTAGAGGTGTTGTAGTTTCATGTATATTTTAGAAATGAGTCCCTTGTCTCCACTTATCTCAATGTTAGTTTTTGCTCCAGTGGTGAGATTTCTGTTTTCTTTACATTCAGATGCAACTCATACTGAAAGTTGTTTTTTAAATCTCTATCAGTAAATATTTGAAGTCCTCTTCGCTTCTAGCAATCAAGATCATATCATCTGCATATTGTAGGTTGTTAATGAGTCTTCCTCCAATTCTGATGCTATGTTCTTCTTCATATAATCCAGTTACTCGGATTATTTGCTCAGCATACAGATTGAATTAATATGGTAAAAGAATATAATTCTGGAAAATACATTTTCCACTTTTAAGCCATCTAGTCTGTGTCCCCTTGTTTTGTTTGAGCAATTGCCTCTTGATCTATGTACAGGTGCCTCATGAGCATAATTGTTCCAGAATACTCATTCTCCACAATGCTGTCCATAGTTTGTTATGATCCACACAGTTGAAAGCTTTTGCATAATCAATAAAGCACAGGTAAATATTTTTCTGATAGTCTCTTCTTTCAGCCAAGATCCACCTGACATCAGCAAAGCTATCCCTCATTCCACGTCCTAATCTGAATCCAGCTTGAATCTCTTGTTTCCTGTCAATGTACTGTTGCAGCTGTTTTTGAATTAGAAATTGTTGTATAGTGTTCAATCATTACAATCTTTGAAACAAGTTTTATTTTACATAGACTCATCTCCCAGTATATTATAATTTCTAACTAACCTGTTCTGAAATTTTAATAAGCATTCTCTTTCTGTTTATTATGTTGTTGCTGTTGTTAAGTGCCACGAGTTGGTTCCGACTCATAGTGACCCTCTGCAGGGTTTCCAAGGATCATCTGGTAGATATATGGTTCTCAGTTCAGTGCTGACCATCCAGCGCCACACCAGGAGTCCCGTAAAGAAATTACTCACTGCAAATGCCTTTTTCAACAACATAAACAGTGATAAGTTGTGGGATGACATCAAGGATATCATATATAAAGAAAGCAAAATGTCATTAAAAGAGAGGAGAAAAGAAAGGACCAAAATCAATGTCAGAAGAGACTGCGAAACTTGCTCTTGAGTATAGAATAGCTAAAAGCAAGTGGGAGAAATAATGAAGCAAAAATGCTGAACAGAAGATTTTAAAAGGCTGCTTGTTGTTGTTGTTGTTGTTGTTGTTAGGTGCCACCAAGTCAGTACCGACTCATAGCGACCCTATGCACAACAGAATGAAACACTGCTCGGTTCTGGGCCAACCTCACAATTGTTGCCACGCTTGAGCCCATTGATGCTGCCATTTTGCCAATCCATCTCACTGGGTGTCTTCCTCTATTTCTCTGACCCTCCACCTTACCAAACATGATATCCTTCTCCAGTGACTGCTTCCTCCTGAACATATGTCCGAAGTATGAGAGAAAATGAAATAAAGTATTATAATTCAATGTTCAAAGACCTGGTGTTAGGAAATCAAAAAGGAAGAACATGTTTGACCTTTCTCAAGCTGAAAGAACTAAAGAAAAAAATTCAAGTCTTGAGTTCCAATATTGAAGCATTCTATGGGGAAAATCTTTGCACATTTTATTGCAATATTTGGCTTTATCTTCTTGAGCTGATCTTTGGAATTTTATGTCCAGCTCTTGGACCTCTTCATTTCTTCCATTTGCTTTAGCATCTCTACGCTGGAGAGCAAGTTTCAGTGTCTCTTTTGACATCCATTTTGACCTATTCCTTCTTTCTTGTGTTCTCAATGACTTTTTGCTTTCTTCATGTATGATGTTCTTGATGTCATTCCACAACTCTTCTGGTCTTTGGTCTTTAGTGTTTAATGTATCAAACTTATTCTTCAGATGATCTCTAAATTCAGGTGGGATATATTCAAGGTCAGATTTTGGCTCTTGTGGACTTGTTTTCATTTTCTTCAGCTTGAGTTTGAATTTGCATAAGAGTAATACATGGTCTGTTCCACCATCTGCCCCTGGCCTTGTTTTGACTGATGATATGGAGCTTTTCCACAGTCTCTTTCCATAGATGTAGTCAATTTGATTTCTATGTATTCTATCTGGTAAGGTCCATGTGTATAATCATCTCTTATGCTGTCTAAAGAAGGCATTTGAAATGAAGAAATCATTGGTTTTGCAGAATTCTTATCATGCGTTCTCCAGCATCATTTCTACCACCAAGGCCATATTTTCCAACTACTGATCCTTCCTCTTTGTACCTGGACCAAGAGGCAGTTGTTCGAACAGAACATGGGAACACTGAATGTTTTAAAATTAAGAAAGGTGTGCCACAAGGTTGTAGTCTTTCATCATACTTATTTAACCTGTGTGCTGAGCAAACAATCTGAGAAGCTGGGTTCTATGAAGAAAAACGTGGTATCAGGATTGGAGGACGACTCATTAACAACCTGAGATATGCAGATGATACAACCTTGCTTGCTGAAAGTGAAGAGGACTTAAAACATTTACTGATTATAATCAAAGAGCACAGCCTTCGATATGGATTACATCTCAATGTTAAGAAAACAAAAATCCTTACCCCTGGACCAATAAACAACATTCTTATCAACGGAGAAAAGATTAAAGTTGTCAAGGACTTCATTCTTCTTGGATCAACTATCAAAACTCACGGAAGCAGCAGTCAAGAGATCAGATGACGTATTGCACTAGGCAAATGTGCTGCACAAGACCTTTTTAAAGTCTTGAAGAGCAAAGATGTCAGCTTGAGGACTAAGGTGCACCTGACCCAAGCCATGATATTTTCAACAACCTCATAAGCATGCGAAAGCTGGACAGTGAATAAGGAAGACCATAGAAGAATTGATGCCTTTGAGTTATGGTGCTGGAGGAGAATATTCAAAGTACCATGGACTGCCAAAAGAACCAATAGATCCGTTTTGGAAGAAGTGCAGCCAGAGTACTCCTTGGAGGCCAGGATGGCCAAACTTCGTCTCTCATGCTTAGGACATATTGTCAGGAGGGACCAGTTGCTGGAGAAGGACATCGTGTTTGGTAAGGTGGAGGGTCAGAGAAAAAGAGGAAGACCCCCCAGTGACATGGATTGGCCAAGTGGCAGCATCGACGGACTCAAGCGTGACAACAGTAGTGAGGTTGGCCCAGGATCGGGCAGTGTTTCCTTCTGTTGTGCATAGGGCCGCTACGGGTCGGTACTGACTCAATGGCACCTAACAACAACAATGGGAAAAATATTGAATGATGCAGAAACCATAAAAAATAAATGGAAGAAATACAGTTTTCCAAAAAGCATTGGTAGGCCATCTACTATTTCAGGATGTAGCAGATGTTTAATAACCAACAGTATTGACAGAAGTCCAGATTGAACTGAAGACATTGGAGAAAAGGAAGTCTCCAGGAATTGACAGAATGCCAACTGAAAATTTTCAACAAATGAACACAATGTTGAAATGATTCACTTGTCTATGTCAAGAAATTTAGAACATAACTACCTGGTCAACCATCTGGAATTGATCTATATTTATGAGTATTCCAAAGAAAGGTCATCCAACCAAATGCAGAAATTATAAAAAAATTATCATTAACAATCACACCCAAGTACAATTTTGCTGAAAGTAATTCAAAATAGTTCCAGCAACACATTGACAGGAAACTGCCAGATGGTCAAGCGGACTCAGAAGGGCTCATGGAATAAGGAATATCATTGCTGATGTCAGATGAATTCTGGTAGAAAACAGAGAATACCAGAAAGTTATTTATCTGTGCCTTTTAGACTGTGCAAACCATGAGAAATGATAGATAACATTGCAAAGAGTGGATATTCCAGAACACTTAATTGTGCTCTTGAAGAACTTGCACACAGACCAACAGACAAGCATTCAAACAGAATAAAGGGATTTTGTGTGGTTTAAAACCAGGAAAGGTATACATCAGGGTTGTATCGCATCCTTTTACCATACTTATTCAATCCTTCTGCTGAACAAAGACTATGAAAAACTGGACCAATGAGGAACATGGAATAGGACTGGAGGAAGACTCATTAACAACCTGCAATATGCAGATGACACAAGCTTGCTTGCTGAAAGCGTAGATTTAAGGAATCTTTGCAGTAATTGTTGTTAAGTGCCATGGAGTTGAGTTGAGTTGACTGATAGGGTTTCTGAGGAGTGGTTGGTGAGCTTGAATCACTGACCCTGCAGTTCAAAGCAACCTTGCAGTCCAGCACATGAACACACAGAGCCACACTAGGACTCCAAATATGGAACGCTTCACAAATTGTGTGCCTTCCTTGCACAGGGGCCATGCCATCTTCTCAGTATCATTCCAATTTTAGTGTATGAAGATCAAAGACTATATAGCCTTTGCTATGCATTACACTTCAACATGAAGAAAACACAAAGTCCTCACAACTGGACCAGTATGCAGCATCATGATAAATGGAGAAAAGATTGAAGTTGTCAAGGATTTCATTTTTCTTGGATATGCAATCAAAGTCCAGAGAAGCAGCAGTCAAGAAATCAAACAACGCATTGCAATGGGCAAATCTGCTATAAAAGACCTCGTTAAAGTGTTCAGAAGCAAAGATGACACTGTGAGAACTAAGGTGTGCCTGACCCAAGCCATCGTATTTTCAGTCGCCTCATATACCTAGGGAAGCTGGATGGTGAATAAGGAAGAAATTGCTAACAATAGAACGAAGAAATCTGTCTTGGAAGGACACCTAGAAAGCTTCTTAGAAAAGAGGATGGGCAGACGTTGTCCCCCATACCTTGGGCATGCGATCAGGAGGGGGCCAGTCCATGGAGAAGGACACTGTAGACACTCAATGATAAAGAGGAAGACTCTCAATGAAGCGGGTTGACATAGTGGCTGCGACAATGGACTCAAATAACAGTGGTTGTCAGGACGATGTAGGACTGGACAGTGTCCGGTTCTGTGGTACACACGTTGGCACGAACTCAAAGGCACCTAACAACAACAACAAACTAAAGAATGAAAGTCTAGATTTCACTTGTGTGATAAATTGTTAAGATGTTTATTGAGAGTGCCTGCAATGACTTGCTCCAAGAAGAATGCCTTGGTCAACATATCCTGGGAGGCTAGGAAATAGAAGTGATAATGTTAAGAAGAATTGCGGTTTAACAACACCCTTGTAACTTTGTATCCTCTAACCCTTCATGCCTTTGAGCACGTAGCCTTTGATTTACTCCACGTGACAAAACTTCTTTCTCTTCTTGCAAAGTGGAGCACTGAAGTACCCTTCCTGGGGGCTAGGGCATCTCCTGGTTTGAGAATCTTTCTACCTTTCCATTAACTCTATGTTTTCACATCTAACAGCATATATGGCAGATGTCATATCTAGAATCTCCCTTCCATCTTTCTCTCTCTTTCTCTTTGGGAACCCTCACTCTGGGGGAAGGAAACTGCCATATTTAACTATTCTCCACACGGTGGCCACGTAATGAAGTCCTGATGTGTCCAGTCAAACCTTACTGAGGCCCAGAGGCCCATCAACAGTCACTGAATGATTTTAGATGTGTTTTGAGATTACTCTATCAGCTGCTGTAGGGTGGACTCTGATTCCTAGGGACCCACGTACGTCAGAATAGAACTGTGCTCAGCAGAGTTGTCAATGTTGGGTTTTCTGAAGGCCGACCATTGGTGTTTGTTTGTTTCAAGGTGTCTCTGGGTAGACAGAGCCTCCAAACTTCATATTAGCAGTCAACCAAGTTCATCATTTTCATCACCCAGGGTGGTTGCGACCCCAGTTAGTACACTGAGTTTAGTCTGTGAAGGACCTAATAAAGCGCCCACATCAGCTGGGCTTGGATTTCTCACCTACGGAAACTGTAAGATAATAGACGAATTTTTTTGTTTTGTTTTACGCTGCTAAGTATTGGGGTGACTTATTAGCCAATGATAGATGACTAATAACATTTTCCAAACTGGAAACATCCCAAATGTCCACCAGCAGTAAAAGAGAGCAACAAACTGTGGTAATTTCCTACAACAAACTGTGGCAACTACAGAAGCAACAATAAAGGTGAATTTTAGAAACTTAAGAAGATGGACAATATGAAGTCATTGATATGAAATTTAAAAATAGGGGAAATCAACCCATATGTTGCTTTGGAATACATACATGGATGTTGTTGTTGTTGTTGTCATGTGCCGAGGAGTCGGTTCCAACTCATAGCGACCCTGTACAGGGTTTCCGAGGCTGTAAATCTTTCCGGGAGCAGAAAACCTCATCTTTCTCCCACGGAACAGCTGGTCGTTTCGAACTGCTTACCGTGAGATTAGCAGCCTGATGCGTAACATCTCACTCACTAATTTCAAAATTTATTACATGGCTACAGTATTCAAAACAGCCTGGTACTGGTACAGTGAAAGATACATTAATCAATGGAACAGAATAGAGAATCCAGAAATAAGCCTGATGCGTAACCACCACACTACCAGAGCTCCTTACATACATGAATATTAACACTATAAAGAAAATCAACTGAATGATTCATATAGAAACCCTCGCTTCTCAGGGAAGGACCAAAATCAAACCAATGTCCAATTCATAGGACAGAGGGTTTCCTAGGCCGTCATCCTTACAGAAGCTGACTGCTACACCTTTCTCCTGTGCAGAGAACAGAGCTTTCTGTTAACCTGCGCCTTCAGGGAAGGGAGAGGGATAGATATGAGTTGGTACACAGGGGACTTCTAAGGTACTGTAATGTCTTATAGTTCTTACCTAAGAGATGGTCAGGCATTCATTTCATTATTCTTTAAACTCTTCTTAGATGTGTATATTATTTTGTAAGTATGATTCATAGTATTAGACTATCAAACCAAAGCAAAGGCAAATACGTCGTTTGGAAGATGAGGGTATAGATGGATGGATGGATCATCAGCTAGGCAGAGTCTGCCCTTCCTGTTTGATTAGCTCTGCAGACATTTGCACGACTATCCAATAGGAAAGCTCGTATTCAGGCCTTCTCCTTCCCCTGCAGGTTGAGCTAGCAGGCTCCGAAGCCACCTCTGCGCTCAATTTCCCACTAACGTCTGCCCAATTCCCTGCAGCCTTCTAGCCACCCCGCACCTCCCTCCCAACCTTTCTCAGAGCCCTGAACCAGGGGGAGGACCCCCACCTCGAGGTTACCCGAGGCAGCCCAACCTAATCAACCTTCTCTCCAGCTCGGAGGTGTAGGAGCCTCTCTGCCCCCTCAACTCGCAACTCAAAGGACCTTGCAGATCGCAGATCGTAAAACGTCCAAAACAGAGATCATCCGCCCCCGACAACCAGCACCCTGAGAACAATGCAGCGAAAAAGGGACGAAGGCGTCCGCACACGACGCAGACTCACCGCCTCCCGCTCGCCACACATGCGCTACCTTCCAGGGGGACACCTTCCCCTAAACAAACCCCCTCAAACCGTACTCCGCGGGACCGATGTCACCCCGCCAGTCGCGTCTACAGCCCACCCACCCCCCCTCTGACACGGGCGCGAACGCCTAGTCCCCCGGCATGCGCAGTGCAACCCCAGGTCTGCGGCACCGCGGACCTCTGCCCATCTCAACCTCCACCCCAAGCCCACTCACCGTCTGCCCACTGCTCGTACAGGAAGGCTGAGGCAGTAAAGACCTGGCGGCCAATGGCGGATCTTAGCACAGTGGCTTCTAGGGGGAGATGCTGGAAGGTACAGGAGGGGGCGGGGAAGGACCGGAAAGGAAGAGAAGGCGGCCTCCAGGCGGATTGGCCGTCGGTACAGGGGCGGTGCGGGTTCCGAACGCCCCGCCCTGATCAGTATCTGCCCCGTTGGTCAGTTTCCGTGCTTCAGTCTCCGCCCACCCCTGGTCAGTCCCCGCCCACCCCTGATCAGTCACTGCTGCTCTCCTGGTCAGTCCCCGCCCCACTGCTGAGAATCTTTGCTGAGCACCAGGTCAGCCTCCTCTCTTCTGGGTACGTCCCAGAGTCTATGATGGAAACCCTGTATCTGCCTGGACGGTTGCGGGACAAGGCTGTGAAAAATAGCCAAACTCAAACCCCGTGAGACTATCGATGAATGTGGGAGCTGTTGATGCCTGATGATACATTGATTGCTATATAAAATAACCAAGCACGAGTTAAATCTGAGTGAGTCCAAGACAGATTTTTTTTTTTTTTAAGTTTTTATTGTGAATTATGTGGTTTTATATGGGAGAACGTCAGTTTTACATTCATCCTATCGCATTTCGTTTCATTGCAATGATTACAATCCCCTCCATGGATATCAAATAACCAAAGGATACACCCCACAGACCCGCACCCCGTCAGCACACAGCCACTCTCCCTCCCTGAGTTCAGTGTCCCCAGTCACTCCATCTGTCCATGTCATCCTCATCTCTGTCTCCATGCCTGGCAACACTGCCTCTCTGGGTAGGGTCACACTCTCCACTCTCCGCTCTCCACTCTTCTCACTTGATGGTTCCAGGAACCTCCACACCTGGGCTGCAAAATCAATCACTCCCTCTCTTTTATAAAAAAAAAAAAAAAATCTACCTCTACATTTCTGACCCTCACAGTCAGTCCTGAAGGCAGTCATTCACCATTGTACCACAAGAATCTTATCCCCATTTCCTTTCACCAGCCCGGTCCCAACAGATTGGAAATCATTCAGTGGAGATTCGACTTACCCTTGCCCTGTCTGGAACTAGGCTCCCTCTTGAAAGCTTGTAAGCCAGTCACTTCTTGCCTTTATAGCTCCCCCTCCCCCCCCACACACACTTTTGGGTAACCAATGTCTAAGTAGCCCATCCCTGTCAACCCTGTGTACTGAGGGGGTGGGAATGATCTTTGCTGTAAAGATTTGTTCCGTTTTTTGAGCATGTGTATAGGTAAGTGTCACCAAATTGTAGTGGGTTACTCTTTTTTTTTTCTTCCCTCTTTCTTCTTCTAGTCGAGTTCTGATCATCCAGCCATGGAAGCCAGGTCAAGTATCTGCAAGTATGGGTGTTCCTGTACATCTCCCCTCACTTCATATCAGCTGGATACTTCATTCTCTACTCTAGTTCTCCGTGGTCATGTCACTGCCTCTGGGCCCAAGAGTCCCTGGGTCTTGCTGTAACTGCTGGGCATCCAGGTCTCCTCCCGGGTTCACAGGAGTCTATTGAATGTGGCCGGACTTAGATCCCAATTTCACTGCTGTTTTTTCCCCCCTCTTCCCCTTATCAGGGACCAACGTGGTCACCAGACAGACCACATGCCTGCTCGTGTATTCCTCTTGAGTCTTAGTTTTGGACGGGAGTTTGCTCTTAAGGGACCCGACCACTTGCCTTGATGGTTCCTGGGTGAACAGCTTACTTGTTCTTATAGCAATCATAATGCCATTATTGTTTCGGATTTTTCCTGTTGGTCTTTCTTCACAAAGTATCTTCTGTTCTTCTAGACAGTCCAGGCTGATCAGCTCCTCCTTTCCAGTGGAAATTTCCCACCTCAGACAATTCTGGATGGGATTCTGGTTTTCACCTATGGTCTTATGCAATGCACAAGCTCCAAAGGAGGTCTCTTTTACTGGGCAATTTCTAGCCCCCTTTAAGGTATTCCAATCAGTTATAGGCTGAAGATGGGCTTGCAAGCTTTCTATTGTGATGTTTCTGCCTATTCCTTCCAGCCCCCCAAGTGTCTATTTCACAATGGTAGGCAATGGAAACCAGATTCAAAAGACAGCCAAGCATCTTAACATTATTCC
The DNA here is from genome assembly GCF_000296735.1 of Chrysochloris asiatica. Classification (NCBI taxonomy): domain Eukaryota; kingdom Metazoa; phylum Chordata; class Mammalia; order Afrosoricida; family Chrysochloridae; genus Chrysochloris; species Chrysochloris asiatica. The sequence continues at coordinate 16,618,188 of NW_006408559.1, forward strand.
TCTCTTTTACCCTTTCAAACCATACCTCAATCCCTGTATCCCGAAGCCCTGTTATTCCAAAGTTGTGCATACATCATCATTTACCTCTGTCCCACTTAGCCCATGCTAACCTATCTAACTGTTCTCCCATCTGCCTTGTTCTTCTATTCCCCTCCCCCTTCTTGATTATTGCCCACCCCCCTCCCTCAGCACCCAAGCTTTCCTGTGTCTATTCCCTATCCTGTGCTCTATCTTCCCTTCCCTCCATACCCTCCTCTCATCCCATACATCCGGATGATCAGCAATTATATATATCTAGTGGTCCCCCCCTTTTGTATTCGTTCTTTTTTTTAGTCTTTTATAATAATGGTCTTATGCAGTATTTCTCCTTTTGTGACTGACTCATTTCACTCCACCACTCGTCTGTCAGTTTGTTGTACTGTGGTGGCTTGTGAGTTGCTGTGATTCTGAAAGCTATTCCACTGGTATTTTAAATATCAGCAGGGTCATCCATGGTAGACTGGTTTCAGATGAGCTTCCAGACAAAGACAGATTAGGAAGAAAGAGTGATGAACTACTTCTGAATATTTAGTCACTGAAAACCTTATGAATAGCAGAAAAACACTGTCAGATATAGTGCCGGGAAATGAGCCCCTCAGGTTGGAAGGCACTCAAAATGCAACTGGGGAAGAGCTGCCTCCTCAAAGTAGAGTTGACTGTGATGATGTGAATGGATTAAAGCTCATGGGACCTTCATTTGCTGATGAGGTACAACTCAAAATAAAGACAAACAGCTATAAACATCCACTGAAAATCAGAACATGGAATGTACGAAGTATGAATCTGGGAAAACTGGAAGTTGTCAAAAATGAAATGGAATGCATAAAGATTAATATTTTAGGCATTAGTGAGCTGATGGACTGGTATCGGCCATTTTGAATCTGATGACCACATGGTTTACTATGCAGGGAATGACAAATTGAAGAGGAATGGTGTTGCATTCATTGTCAAAAAGAATATATCCAGATCAGTCATGAGGTACAACACTATACGTGATAGGATCATATCTATATGCCTACAGGGAAGCCCAGTTAATACCATTATAATTCAAATTTATGCACCAACCACTAAAGCCAGTGAAATAGAAGAATTTTACCAACTTCTTCAATATGAAACTTATCAAACATGCAATCAGGATGTATTGATCATTACTGGTTGCAAAGGTTGGGAGCAAAGAGGAAGGATCAGAAATTGGAAAATATGCATTTGGTGATAGAAATGGTGCTGGAGAACACATGATAGAATTCTGCAAAACCAATGATTTTTTCATTTCAAATACCTTCTTTAGACAGCATAAGAGACGACTATACACACAGACCTCATGCTATGGAATACATAGAAATCAAATTGGCTATGTCTTCAGAAAGAGACAATGGAAAAGCTCCACATCATCAGTGAAAACAAGGCCAGGGGCAGACTGTGGAACAGACCATCAATTACTCATATGCAAATTCAAACTGAAGCTGAAGAAAATGAAAACAAGTCCATGAAAGCCAATATATGATCTTGAATACATCCCACCTGAATTTAGAGGTCATCTGAAGAACAGATTTGATACATTAAACACTAAAGACTGAAGACCAGAAGAGTTGTGGGATGACATCAAGAACATCATACATTAAGAAAGCAAAAAGTCATTGAGAAGACAAGAAAGAAGGAAAAGGTCAAAATGGATGTCAGAAGAAACACTGAAATTTGCTCTCCAGCGTAGAGATGTTAAAGTAAATGGAAGAAATGAGGAGGTATAAGAGCTGCCTGTATCTCCTCCTTGGTGAAATGTCTGTTCATGTCTTTGGCCATTTTTTAATTGGGTTATTTGTCTTTTTCTTGTAGAGGTGTTGTAGGTTCCTATATATTTTAGAAATGAGTACCTTATCTGATGTGTCATTGCAAAAGATTTTTTCCCAATCTGTGGGTTCCCTTTTTACTTTTTTGGTAAAATCTTTTGATGCACATAAGTTTTTAATTTTTAGTATGTCACAATCATCTATTTTGTCTACTTTAGTTTGTGTAATTTTCAAAATGTTTGGCAGTCTGTGTATGCCCTGAATTAGAGCCCTCACATTTGTCCCTATTTTTTCATTAATGATCTTCATAATTTGGAGAATCACATTTAGGTGTTTAATCCATGCTTAGTTTTTTTTTTTTGTTTGTTTTGTTTTTGTATAGGGTGTGAGGTAAAGGTCTTGTTTCAATCTTTTGTATATCTGTATATCGCTTCCAGATCTACCTGCACCATCTGTTAAAGAGACTATCTCCTCCCCATGCAATATACTTAGGCACTTTTTCGAAAATCAGTTGGTTGTATGTGGATGGGTTAATTTCTGGATTCTTGATTCTGTTCCATTGATCAATGTATCTTTCATCATACCAGTACCAGGCCATTTTGACCACTGTAGCCATGTAGTAAATTTTGAAATCAGGGAGTCAGAGGTTCCCAACATTGTTGTTCTTCTTAAGCAGTGATTTGCTTATCCTGGGTCTCTTTCCTTTCCATATAAAGTTCGTAATTGTCTTTTCCATCTCTTTGACGAATGTTGTTGGAATCTGGATTGAGATTGCAGTTATGTGTAAATTTCTTTGGGCAGTACTGACATTTTCACGATGTTGAGTCTTCCTATCCAGGAACATGGTATGTTCTTCCACTTCTATAGGTCTCTTTTAGTGTCTTGTAGTAGTGTTTTGTAATTTTCTTTGTATAAGTCCTTTGTTTCTCTGGTTACATTTATTCCTAAATATTTCATCCTTTGTTTGGCTATTGTAAATGGTATTGCTTGCCTAATGTCCTTTTCAGTGCTGTCATTGTTACTATAGAGGAATCCAACTAATGTTTGTATGTTGATCTTATACCCTGCCACTTTGCTGAATCTTCCAATGATGTCTAGTAGTTTTTTTATTTTTTATTTTTTTTGCTTGTTTTTTTTTTTTTTACGGAGTCTTTGGGGGTTTTCTATGTATAGGATCATACTAGATAGATGTTTAATTTGAAAAATCACCTTGCATTGAAATGGAATTCACAGGACCCTTTATAAGGTGTCCTTTCACTTCTGTTGATATTCAGGAGGGACTTGCCTGTGGAAGGTGAAGAATGCAGCTATTGGTTCTCATCTTCACTCCACTAGGTTGTTCTAAAATATTGGTTGTTGTGTGCCCCATACAGTTTCCTAGGCTATAAAACAAAGCAAAAATTAGAGCCTTCTGCACACAGGACCCCAGTTCAATTTTGGCCCTTGCATCTCATCTGCAGTTAATGCGCATTATCAGTGGAGGGTTGCTCTGATGCTGAACAGTTTTTAGCCGAGATTCCAAAGTAAGATGAATTAGTAAGAAAGGCTTGATGGTCTACGTCCAAATAAAATAATAATAATAATAATAATCAGTCAATGAAACCCCATTTGAAGATTTGGCCACTTTGATTCTTACATGACAAATTGAAGAGGAATGGCATCCCATTCACCATCAAAAGACAATTTCAAGATCTGTCATGAAATACAAGCTGATTGCGTTAGAATAATTTCCATAGTCCTACAAGGAAGACCAGTTAATACAACTGTTAGTCAAATTTACACAACAACCACTAAAGCCAATGAAGATGAAATTGAAGAATTCTAGCAACTTCTTCAGTCTGAAATCGAGCAAACATTCAAGAAAGATGTATTGATAATGACTTGTGATTGGAATGCAAAGGCTGGAAACAAAGAGGAAGCATCAGTGTTGGAAAATATGCCCTTGGTGGCAGACATGTTGCTGGAGATCGCATGACAGAATTTTGTAAGACCAGTGATTTTTCATTGCAAATACCTTTTTAAAACAACATAACATAGCACTAGGCAAATGGACCTCACCAAATGGAATACACAAAAATCAAATCTTCGGGAAGAGACGGTGGAAAAGCTTCATATCACCAGTCAAAATAAGACCAGGGGCAGACGTGGAACAGACCATCAATTGCTCATATACAAGTTCAGGCTATAGTTGAAGAAATTTAAAACAAGTCCTTACGAGCGAAAATATGATCTTGAATATATCCCACCTGAATTTAGAGATGATCTTAAGAACAGATTTGGTGCATAGGACGTTGAGAACAGAAGACCAGAAGGATGTGACAGCTAGCAGCCACATTAGTCAGAGTGGGTTCCCAAGTTCCTTCCTGGGAGCTACACTCAGTATCTCAGCTTGAAGGCACCATAGCTCTGAACTGTATCTGTCAACACTGTATGTTAGTGCTTTTTTAGGTTTTATGCTACTTTATATGATTTGATAGTTATTTGAGGGGTGGTTCTGGGAACACTAAAAAATTTTCCCTGTATGAAGTAATGGTAACTGAGCCTTCATTTTTCATGTGAGTTCACGAAAGTTTTGATAGGAAGCTCTACGTTCAGTCAGGGAAACTTGTATCTCCCCTGGATTCTGGATCCTGGGCTCACTATTGTCCCTAGTATTAACTTCCCATCTTCCATTCTGGCTCTTCTTTGCACCACAGTTGTCGAGTCAATTCTGACTCGTAGTGACTCAGGATAGAGTTTCCAAGGAGCATCTGGTATGTTAGCAGTTCAGTGCCTATCCTATAGCATTACACCAGGACTCCTTGCACCTTCAGTTCTTGCTCAAATTCTAGGAGCAATGCCCGGAGTAACACGCCATGCTACAAGGGAGTCTGGGAACATGTTAGCTCTGCCTAAAGGAGGAAACCCCACTTAGAGAAGATTCAGATGCTGGATTGAAAAATAATCATGACAAATGTGGTTTACCTTCTACAACTTCGGTGACCCCAAGGAGCTACCTCAAGCCAACATACTTCCTTCTTATTTTAACAGCTCCTCACCTAGGACTTTCTCTGTGAACCCAGTGTGCTCATTCACTCTCTTCTCTCCAGGCTATAAGACTCATCAGCCAAGACTGGAATTCCTGGATAGAGCCCATCCCTTCTCCAGAATGTCATCGTTCCTGTCTAGATATTCTGTACCGTATAGAATAACCTGCAACTGGAGTCACCATGAACACACCCTATATTCAACAGTAGGGGAAGGAGGGTGAAAGACAAAGAAAGTTAGCTAGAAAGGCAAAGACAATATGGCAAGGTGGAAAATGTATGCAGATACTATATTGTCATTTCTGCAACTGGTTATGGGCACACAGTGTTCGTGATGATCTCCACCTCCCACCTTATGATTCCTTTACTTCCCGTTCTTTGCAAGAAGAGTTATTTTACTTATCAAAGCTCAGGAGGGAAGAATGTTGAGAATGGTCACGAGGTGTGTAGAAACATAATATTGCATGCTTCATATTCCATCTGTTAAACATCCATTTCCCTCCTTTTCATCCTATAGGCCTTATTCTTTTCAGGGGCTAAATGTCAGGCTACCAAAAGGTTGAAGATTCAGGGGGAAGCTTGGAAGCAAGACTTGGTGATCTATTTTAGAAAAATCAGTCATTGAGAACTCTATGAAGCACAGCTTTACTATGATACACTTGGGGTCAACATTAATTCAGACTTTTTTTTTTAAATTGCTTTTAGTTTATTCTTTTCAGCACTGCGTTTTCTCAGCCAGTGTCAGTAAACTAAGTTCCTTGGGCCACTTGAGACTATGTTGTTGTTAAGTACTGTCAAGTGAGTTCTGATTCATAGTGACCCTATATAGGGTTTCCAAGGAGTGACTGGTGAGCTTGAACTGCCAACCTTGTGGTTCAAACTGACCTTGTAGTCCAGCGCATTGACCAGCTATAGAGGTTCTTGTTTATGAAAGAAAGATGTTCTCAACCAAGAAGAGGAAAGGAAGTATTGTTGATGCAGTGGAAAATGAGATGAAATTCTAAACAATAAAGACATTAAGAAGAAACATGCTTTGTAAAATTAAGCATGGGAAGATATTTGAGAATAAAATCTGGCTCAGTATTTAATAACCATACAAAAATATCTGCAAAGGTTGTCTTTACAAGAAGCCTGTTGGGAAACATTTCAGTTTCAAAGGTTGCTTTGTTGCTTGAGTGAAATGGAATATTTAATTTTCGTAGGCCTTTAGGAAAACCAATCACCACAGAGTACTTAATGTATATAACATTAGAACCTCTATAGATAGTTGTGTCTTTTTGTTAATGAAAAATACCTACTCTTATCATTTTATTAGGGATTTTTGTAGATTCCTAATATTAATATGTTTAAGTGGCTTTTGATATAACAAGTATAATAGTGGAAGATGATACTATTAAGCGTAAACCTTTGGGTCCTGGGTGTGACTATTCTGGTTCTGGTTCTGGGAGAAACAGCACCATAGAACAAAGTTTGTAAGTCTCAGCACTATTGATGTTTTGGATTACACAATTTGTTGTTGTTATAGCAGGTCTCCTGGGCATTATAGGATGTTTAGCAGAATTCTGAGCCTATATTCTGTAAACAGCCACAACTATGTCTTCAGATATTGTCAACTATTCTCCTGGACGTAAAATCACCTGTAGGTGAGAAACAATGAATATGAGAATATACAACTAAACAACTTCACAAAATATGTTTCCCACTTAGAGATGTGCTGATTCTTCTATGGGCTATTCTAGCTGGATTTTGTGATGAAATATGTAGCTCCTTCAACCATTAGACCGTTTTCTTACCATTTTCTTGAACAATATTATGAGTCTTGAGCTCTTACCCCACCTGGTTAGAAGCACTGTTTACATGTTATCTCATTTATAACTCAACACTATCCTTTGATATAAATAAATATAAAAATAAATAAATAAAATAAATCTGTTTTGGAGGAAGTGCAGCCAGAGTGCTCCTTGGAGGCCAGGATGGCTAAACTTCGTCTCTCCTACTTTGGACATATTGTCCGGAGGAAACAATCGCTGGAGAAGGATGTCATGCTGGGTAGGGTGGAGGGTCA
>NW_006408559.1:16626289-16675741 GCF_000296735.1 Chrysochloris asiatica
GAAGTGCAGCCAGAGTGCTCCTTGGAGGCCAAGATGGCTAAACTTCGTATCTTATACTTTGGACATGTTGTCAGGAGGGAAGAGTCACTGGAGAAGGATGTCATGCTGGGTAGGGTGGAGGGTCAGAGGAAAAGAGGAAGACCCCCAACGAGATGGATCAGCCAGGTGGCATCATTGATGGACTCAAGTGTAGCAGTGGTAGTGAGGTTGTCCCAGGATCGGACATTGTTTTGTTCTGCTGTGCATGGGGTTGCTATGAGTCGGTTCCAACTCGATGGCACCTGACAACAACAACAACAACAACAGCTAGTGGAAGATAGTGGCAAGCTTTCAAAGATTGCATTTTGTAAGTGTAGTAATTATGAAGATCTCTGTTCTTCAGTTGGCCTATTATTATTGAGAGTGATATAATGGTAAGAGATATAACTGAGCAGTAAAAAATGGCAGTCTTAAATACATATGCAACCAACAAAGCTGCAAAAGATGTCAAGTAATAATGAATAGAAATAGGTGGTGGTGTGCCGTGGAGTTGGTTCCAACCCATAGCAACCCTGCATAGGGTTTCTGAGACTGTAAATCCTTAAGGGATCAGAAAGCCTCATCTTTCTCCTATGGAATGGCTGGTAGTTTTGAACTGCTGACCTTTAAGATTAGCAGTCTAACTCATAACCACTACGCTACCAGACTCCTTGACTAGAAATAGACAGACCCACAATTACAATTGGAGATTTCAAAACCTCTTTTTAAACAATTGATAGAACAACTAGGCACAATGTTACCACAGACACTGAAGACCTCAACAATACCATCAACCAATAGGCTCTTACTGGTCACTATCAAACATGCCATCCACCAACCACAGAAAGGTCTTTTCAAGTGTCCACAGAATTTATACTAACATAAACAATTCTCTGGTCCATATAACAAACCTCGATAATTTAAAAAGAAACAAATTTGAAATCATACAGGATATGTTCTTTAACCATGATAGATTCAAACTAAAACTTAGTAAGAGAAAGGTAACCTATATAATAATTCCAAACTATTGGGAACTGAACAACATACTTTTCAGTAATTCATGACTTCAGAAAGTATAGATTCCATGGGCATTGTTCCCTCTTTTGATCATAATTTTCAATAGAATCTTAGACCAAAACTTTTAGTAGTGGTAATAGGGCACCATCCAGTTCTTCTGGGTCTAAGGCAAAGAAGGCAGTTGTTTATAGAGGCGATTAGACTTGCATTCCATTTCCTCCTCCTATTCTGGCACTTGATTCTTGATTTGAGACTTTTTTCTTTACTGATGTATGTATTTGTTGTGGTTGTTAAGTGCCATCAAGTCAATTCCAACTCATAGTGACCCCATATATGGTTTCCAAGAAACTGCTGGTGGGTTTGAACTGCAGACCTTGTTGAATTGGTGTATGTTCTGCTATGTATATTTTCAGCAATTACAACAAAAATAAAATAATCACAAACAGAAACGAGTACCTAAAGAAAGAAGAGGACATAAGCCCAACCCCAATAAACAGAAGGAAATGATAAAGTTAAAAACAAAAATAAAGGCAGAAGCGTTGCTGTTGTTAATTGTTGTCAAGTCGACTCCAACTCATAGAAGCCCTGTAAAAGGTTTCCGAGGAGCAACTGGTGGATTTGAACTGCTGACCTCATGGCTTGAAGTCTAGTGCTAATCCACACCAGATTTTTACAAATTCACATGGAAAGGCAAAGGAAGTACAAGGGCTAAAAATTGTACAAGAGTAAAATGAAAGGAATTGGTCTACTTAATTTAAAAATATCTATCTTTGTAATCAACATTATGTGATATTGATGAAGGAATAGATACACAGATCAATTGAACTCAATAAAAAAAATCCAGAAGTTTTATTGTCAAAATGACAAAACAGAGAACAAATAAGACTAGAGGGAGGAAAGAGAACAATCTTCTGGGAGGAAGAAGGGCAGCTTCAGGGGCCCTGTCCTCGAGGGTTGGGAGTAGAGACAACAATTAAGACTCTAATGCATGAGGCCCCTAAGGGGACTCTGCCAGCCCTGTGTCACCAATGCAGCCGTGGGCACAGAGTTGATTAGTGCTGAGTGTAAGTCATTCTCAGGTCTCCTGAACTTCCTCCCAGCAGTGTTCCTGGCAATGTGAACTATCCCCAGGCAATTTCTGGGCCTAGGGGGCCCCAAGGAGCATGGATACCTAACCTCAATTTGTTGTTGTTTTTAGGTGCCATCGAGTCAGCATGGACTCATAGAGACCTTATGCACAGCAGAATGAAACACTGCCTGATCCTGGGGCAACGTCACTACTATTGCCACGATGGTCCACCACTTTTTGAAGAGGGAATCTTCAGATACCAGCTCAAGCCCAGCGTGAAGCCACATGCCCTTTGTGTCAGGCACCAGCTAGTGTTTGAGAGCTCATAGTAGAGGTGTCAACAGTGGGTGGTAGTGAGTGGGCAGAAATGAAACGGATTTGACTCATTATGGACTTTAGATCAGGAATGTAAAACATGACTGAAGAAATCTTTGCGGCCCTGAGGATTATAGGAAATGTAGTAAAATAACTCTGCTTTATAGAAGCTTGAGACTTGGGTATACTTTTTTTAACAAGCTCTCAATTCCAAGGTTTAGTAGTGGCAGACAGAAAGAGAGGGAGTGAGAGAATGAGTGAGAAAGACAGAGAAAGAGAGAAAAAGAAGGAGAGAGAGAGAAGACACGAGATTGCATCATTTGTTAAAAACTGACAATACTACAGATGATTATTGGGGAGACATTTCTAGAGAAAACTCAGAAACATAAATTCGATAGGTAGGTAGCGATAGTGACTAGCAGGTGCTTAAGGCTGGATGGAGTGTTGCTAATGATGATACAGAGATTCAGGAGGCCACCATCTCTGGAATGGATAGCAGACCACTGGACACAATAGTACATTACATTGCCAGATAAGATCACTGTCATTTAATTTTTTTAAAATCTTATTTCCCCCATGAGGTAGGTACACAAGATATTTTGATTTTCCTCCCAACAACAGAAGAGCTGAAATGTAAGACAATTTATGATTTGTTCAATGACAATGCATTTGACAATCAGAGTGAACTTCAGCTAGAACTCCCATCTAACTTTCATTCCAAGGTTAGTTCTTCAGGAGAAGGTTGTTGTGGTGAGCTGTCACTCTGAGGGAGAAATGAACCACAGAATATTCTAGTCTTAGCCACAGGAGACCACAGATATAAAGGAGATAAATGGTTGCAGAATGAAGCCATGATAAAATATGTCCTGAAAAGTGAATTTTAGAGCTTCACAGATTGGAGAAACTGGGGCTAAATCATTGGACTCAAATGTGTAAAAAGTTGAACAAATAAAATCAGAAGAGAAGACCACAAAGAGGCGAAAAAAATCATTGTCCTTAATCCCATTAAATCCATTGCCACCTGGTTGATTCTGACTCAGAGTGACCCTATAGGACTAAGTAGAATTGGTCCATAGGGTTTCCCAGACTACCCTTTCTATGGAAGCAGATTGGCACATCTTTTCTCCTGAGGAGCAGTTGGTGGGTTTGAACTGTGAAGCTTTCAGTTAGCAGCCGAGTGCTTTAGCCACTGCACCATGTGTCAGACCCTTCTTTGAGACATCACTCACCCAGGTGACCCCGGAGCTCTGTCTCCAAGCATTTGGATGATGCAAATATCCCTGCTCAGGATGGTTACTCTCAATATCTACGATGGCCAACTCTACCACCTTGAGTAAGAGGGATCCTCCCTGAAACCAAAAGGTCACATCTAGGACAGCCCGACTGCGTAAAGGTATGGATCTGAGTAATTTTGTTGGAAGGATTTTCATTACCATTGAAGCAGAAATAAAGATTTGTGAAAGGAACAGATCAATAACTTGTGGGACTTCCGTCTGTATTCTGTCTTCAGATTCTAGACTTCCTCTTGTCTCAGCTGAGATTGCTGAGAGCTCTCCTTCTCTCATTCCTTCTCTTTCTGTCTGCCAGTACTAACCCTTGGAATCGAGAGCCCTAGTAAAGAAGCCAACTGTGCTTAAGGCTGGATGGAGTGCTGCTAATGATGATACAGAGATTCAGGTGAGATGAAGGCTGCAGGCCACCATCTCATGAATGGATAGCAGACCACTGGGCAGTGTCCTTAGCCTCAAGCTTCCTTCCTTTGTTCAACCACACTCTCACTGAACTGGTATCACTGTTAAATTTTGGAAAATATTTTGAAATATTATGTAGTTTGAAACATGAGACACAGAGGAATCTGAAAATGAGTGCATACTTCCAAATTCACTACTTTATCTTTTCCCAACATTGGGGAAATGGTAGAAGATAATTTATTCTTGTTGAGAGAGAATAGAAATGAAAATTGGGCTGTTCTTAAATGTAGAATAGGCTCACTGGGATAATGGAATGTGGCAAATAGAAATAGGACCCAGGTATGAAGTCCTGAATACTTCCTTCTTTTCACAAGTAACTAAGTACTTAGGAGTGTTAGCCCATAGAGTAGCAATGAAACCAAATGGCACTTTTGAAGAAAGTGTGTTGTTCTTGTTAGGTGTGTGGAGTTGGTTTCCACTCATAGCAAGCTTATGTACAACCACACAAAACACCGCTAGGTCAATCCTGTGCTGTCCTCACAGTTGTTATATTTAAGCCCATTGTTGCTGCCACTGGGTCACTCCATCTCGTTGGTCTTCCTCTGTTTTGTGGACTCTCCATTTTACCAAGCATGATGTCCTTATCCAGGGACTGTCCCTCCTGAAAACATGTCCAAAGTATGAGAGATGAAGATTCGCCACCCTGGATCCTAAGGAGCATTCTGGCTGCACTTCTTCCAAGACAGGTTTGTTTGTTTTCTTGACATTTGATATTATTCTCCAACACCATAACTCAAATTCATCAATTCTTCAATGTCTTTCTGGTTCGTTGTACAACTTGAGACGATAGAAAATACCATGACTTGGGTCAGGCACACCTTAGTGCTCCAATTGATATCTTCGCTCTTTAACACTTTGAAGAGGACTTTTGGAGCAGATTTACCTAATGCAATGTGTTGTCTGATTTCTTGAGTGCTGCTTCCATGAACATTGATTGTAGATCCAAGTCAAAAAAACAACAACAAAACAAACAAACTCTTTGAGAACTTCACAACCTTTTCTCCATTTATCATGATGTTATTTACTGGTGAGAATTTTTGTTTCTTTTACATTGAGTTGGAGCCCATACAGAAGGCTGTGGTCTTTGATCTTCATCAGCACTTTAAGTCCTCTTTGGTTTCAGCAAGCAAAGTTGTATTATCTGCATGTCTGAAGAAACAGAAAATGTTGAAAGTTGTGTTGATAGAAACATGAGAAGATAAGAGGACTGATGGTACTGACCTGGACTGAAGGACTCTGTCAGAGGGAGGAGCTTTGGTTGATTTTGTGTGTCAGGCTTCCCACCTCCTTCCTGGTGAGCACTCTTGATGAATTCTTCAAAGTCTTCTCATTGGTAGTAGATCGGGAATATGGTGAGGAAGTGGTAAAGTGTTACAAATGCACTTCATGTTTAGAAGTCATAATGTTACTTAGGCTGCTCCCTGCCTTTCAGGTACCCTGCCGAACTGTGGGGGCCTGGACATGGATGGACTCCCATCTGGAAGATCTTCTGGAGTGAGCTTAAGTAGATTATAACAGCTTAATTGGGACATTCATGGTTCTAGAACACCAAATGTTTCCAACAAACATTATCAAAAATCACCACCTGAGTATTTGTCATTAAAGTTATGTTTAACTAACTTGGCTTAATGATAGTCCTTTCTTGTCCCACTAGGCAATATTCACAGTCAAAATCACAATATCTAGCAAGAAGGACTCCTCTTAAATGTTCGTCAAATTAATGGAAACAGATATCTACTTTCTGATGCAGATTTGTGGTCTATTCAAATGAACAGATTCTTTCATGAAGTGTTTTCTGATGCCTCAGAATTTGAATGTGAACTCTGCTTTGAGACAGAAGCCTTTTCAGGATGGTTTCAGTTAAAAGTGCGAGGGCGAAGGCTGGTGGAGCTATCATGATAGGGTAGAATAGGAAAACCTGGAAAATGGACCAGGTATTGAGGTGAACATCAGGAAAGAGATGTATAAGAAATAGTTGTAACTATTCCAACCATATATGTGATGACATTTCTGGAAATAGTAGTTTTGCTTGGTCCTTCATCAGCAGTGAGAATTCAAGAGTAGGTGGTCTTCATTCTGCAGCTCAGATACCCCTACCTGACCTCAGTGCTAAGAGCGTATGTTTTTTCCCGGACCCTTGCCTGCCCTTTTATTCCCTACTTTCTCTTTTTGTTCATTGCCATAAATGTAAAGTTAGTCCTCGGCAGACATGGCATTATAATGGAACAGCACTACACAATTCGGTTAAAAAAAATCTAAGTCTTTCTGCTTAATATTCAAAATTTACATTTTATCTCTGGTCAATAAAGTACTTTTGAGAGAGAGATATACTAACCGGGGAAACAGTAGCTGAATGTCCATCTATACAAATTCATGTCTTCTTGCCCTGGATTAGGAGAAAGGAACATTTAACACTTGCTTTCTAGTCCCTCTTTCATCCTAGAAAGAATAAGCAGCCATTTCCACTTCTCTTCCTTCTGAACCCATGCCCAGGCCGTGAATCTTAACATCAGGTAGCTGAAAAGAGAGAAAAACTAAAACTGAATAACTGTTTCATATTTCTTCCAACCAGAGACTGAAAAGACCTACTCCTTAAAAACAAAACAAAACCATATCTCCTCAAAGTGGCTCAAAGAACACAAGCCTTCTTCAAGACTTCAAAACAATGAAACGTTGCTGTCATTGTTGTTATTAGGTGCTATTGATTAGATTCTGACCCATAGTGACCCCATGTGACAAAGTAGACCTGCCTCAGGGGGGTTTCCAGATTGTCTTATTTACAGGAATAGATGAACAGGTTTTTCTCCTATGGGGCTTCTGAGTGAGTTTAAACTGCACCACCTTTTTGGTGGGCAGCCAAGTGCTTAAAGTTGTCCCACCAGAGTGTCTTAAGAAAAGGTTAGCACAATTTTTTTTCTTTTTTTCTTAAAATTTTAATTCCTGAACTTCTGGAGGAGGTGTGAGAGAAGGTCCATTTGCTAGTCTACCTACCCTAGGACAGAGGTCATGTCACAACTAATAGTGTTACTATTAGTAATAGAATTTCTACTAAGACAAATGACTCAAGGAATTTCTCCCAGTAACAATTCACTGATTAATTTCCCCACAAAGGCTCTTGTGAGCTATGTAAGAGAATCCAGTTTTTCAAAACAGTATTCACCTCTAGTTGCTTCATTTTTTCCCCTACCTTTCACCCTCCACTTTCCCAGGAACCATCATAGAATATTTCATTTACCAAGAAAATCTTTTCTTAACTTTTTATAACGCATGCAGTATTTGTCCCTTTGTGATTGACTAATTTTTTTTCAGCTCCCTCTTTATTCTTCAATGTTCTATAATGTTCCATTGTGTGAACGTGTCATCCAACCCATTTTTTTTATGTGAGAGTTTAAGTCTCCAAGAGATAGCAAGTCATAAGACAATAGGAGTCAAATTGAGGGTTGCAGACTCCAGATTTTTCCACAAGACACTTACATCATTTTTACTTTATAGGTACCTCTTCCCAATCCTTTATCCTTTGTAATATAGTCTTGGTGGCATAATGGGTTAAACTTGGGGCTGCTAATTGCCAGGTCATCAGTTCAACCACACCAGAACCTCCTTAAGAGAAAGAGAAGTCTGTCTGCTCCCATAAAGATCTACATTCTCGGGGACACTAAGGAGCAGTTCCAGTACGTCCTATAGGATTTCTCTGAGTTGGAATCCATTCTACGGCCGTGAGTTTGGTGTTAGGTTAATGAATTCACACATTTCATTATGTTTGGGGTAGATGACACATTAAGGAAGGTCTTTTAACTTTTTAACCATACTTTTCTTCATTGTTTTCATTTATATCTGCCTGACCATTCTTCTTGTCTATTATAGATTTCAACTGGGCCTTCCTGAGACCACATCAGGCCCTTATGAAACTACTGGACTATCTCTCTGGTGCACTTTGGGATCAAGTCCATCATCTGGGCGTCATGAAGATACGAACCACTGGGCTAAGGCTAGGTGGACTACGTGCTTTTCATGATTCTCCAGTTCAACAGTCTCTGCTGTTTCTCACACGCTCTTCAGATAACGAACCCCCATTTTTTTAAATGGGGACAAGCAACGAAACATGGGTGAGTGAATTTATTCTGCTCGGCCTGTCCAGTGACTGGGACACACAGGTGTCACTCTTTGTCCTGTTCTTGGTCATGTACCTGCTGACAGTGCTGGGGAATGTTCTCATTGTCCTTCTCATCAGACTGGACAGCCGACTCCACACACCCATGTATTTCTTCCTCACCAACCTCTCCCTTGTAGATGTGTCTTATGCCACGAGCATCGTGCCTCAACTGTTGGTCCATTTTCTTGTGGAACATAAAGCCATCCCATTCCTGAGTTGTGCAGCCCAGCTGTTTTTCTCCCTGGCCTTGGGAGGGAGTGAGTTTCTTCTACTGGCAGTAATGGCCTATGACCGGTACGTGGCTGTGTGTGACCCCCTGAGGTACTCAGCCATTATGCATGGCGGACTGTGCACTAAGCTGGCTGTGTCAGCCTGGGTCAGTGGCTCCATCAACTCTATAGTGCAGACCACCATCACCTTTCAGCTTCCCATGTGCACAAACAGGCAGATTGATCATATTTCCTGTGAAACACTAGCTGTGGTCAGGCTGGCCTGTGTGGACACATCCTCCAATGAGGTTGCCATCATGGTTTCCAGTATTGTCCTCCTGATGACGCCGTTCTTCCTAGTTCTCTTGTCCTACATCCGGATCATCTCCACCATCCTGAAGATCCAGTCCACAGAGGGAAGGCAGAAAGCCTTCCACACGTGTGCCTCTCATCTCACAGTGGTAGCGCTGTGCTACGGCATGGCCATTTTCACTTACATCCAGCCTCGCTCCAGCCCCTCGGTCCTCCAGGAGAAGCTGATCTCACTCTTCTATGCCATTCTAACACCCATGCTCAACCCCATGATCTACAGTCTGAGGAACAAGGAGGTGAAGGGCGCCTGGCAGAAGCTCTTAGGACAATTCTCTGGGTTAACGTCAAAACTGGCAACTTGATGAGTCATGAGCATCACACAGAGCAAAGAGCTTTGCCTTTGTTTTCCCCATCCCACTCTGATGTGACAGGTTTAGAATGTGTCACCCTGGTAACCATGAAGAAGGAGAAGTTATAACATTTACAGGTGATGTTAGGTAGGAGGTTGAGTGGTTGTATTGGATGTGTGAGATGTGAGGGATGTTTTTGGATGTCAGAGCAGCATGTTTTGTCAAGTTAAGCACTTCTATATTAGATAGTCCCTTGCTTACTCAAGTATTGAAACTGGCTTTTGTAAATCTGAAAATGGCCGTGCTGTCACCTGGTGCTAGCGGACCCCCACTTGCTACGTCACTGCTGTGTAACATTTGCTAAGCGTCTTGGAGGTTTTAATCCTTGGCGCCGAGTCACCTTTGTCTATCAGAACTATAAAAGCTCCTGCTTGCCTTCACGGGGTAGAGAGACTGGAGTCTGGCCCGACCACTGCCCAGAGCTTTGTTTCAGTAAGTAGCCCCTTAATAAAACTCCAAATTACCTTCATGATGTGGCCAGGTTCTTTGCCCTGTCTCTTGGCACCTTCTGGAAAATTTCAAGTTCCTGGTCTGTGCATAAACAACTGCTGATCAAGATGGGGACAGAAGACATGGCTGATAAGGGCGAAGCATCCACCAGGGGCAATCCCAGTGGTCAGTAACCTTTATGTGGGGAGGTTTGACCTATCCATCAGGGGTCAGCAACCTCCATGTAGGGAGATGTGGTCTGTATGCATCTACAGAGAGGAACTCCCAGGTTCATGTGGATTGCAGTATGAGTATAGGGAGAAAATTTCCAAGTGTACACCATTGTTGTTGTTAAGTGCCGTCGAGTCGGTTCCGACCCATAGCGACCCTGTACAGGGTTTCCGAGGGTGTAAATCTTTACGGGAGTAGAAAGCCTCATCTTTCTCCCGCGGAGCGGCTGGTAGTTTCGAACCACTGACCTTAAGGTTCGCAGCCCGATTCGTAACCCATAGATGTAGGAAAATGTGAGCCTTTCCAAGTGTGGAAAAGTGGTTAGGATAGGAGTAGTAGTCATGGAATGACCACTGCTGTGGTGGTTCTGCAGGCCCCCAAAGCCCACTTAGCCATGACAACATGAGCACGAAGAGCACTGCAGGAAAAGTTACAGCTCGAAAGGAATGAGTGACGGTCACATGTGGGGCCACAACTGATTTTTTGAAGCAGGGTGAGAAGCTAGGTTTGCAAAAATTGAGGTGTTTGTGGAAAGCAAGAGGCAAGCTAAAGGGCAGTTCATGAGTAAGAAAGTCCAGCCTCCTGTCCATCAGCTGCCATCGCTACTATCTGCCTCCTCTTCAGTAATCTGGATCCCGAGCTGGACCTAGAGCTTCTCCAACACCTCCATCTTGCTTAGGCCACAGGGAAGTTAGAAGGGAAAGGGGCACAGAGAGTGAGCAAAAGGAGGAGGCAGTTGGAGCGGGCAAACTTCTGCAGATGTGGCCTGCATGGAAGCTGCCTGCTCATCCATTCTGCTTTCCCTTCTCTTCCCTCCCCTGTTTCCCTTCTTGCTCCTGAAGCAACACCATGTTGGTGCCTGGGACCAGAGTTAGTCAAAAAGAGCATCTCGACCACCACACTGGAGCCAGGCAGTGAAGTCCTTGCTGCAGAAATGAAAACAAGAGATCTTTCGGGTGATTCCACTCCAGCAGCACCTACACACATCTTGTAACTGGGAGCAACTGATTTAGGCAAAACCGAGAGAGTTAGGGAGTGATCTGTAGGAAGAGAGGGATAAAAACAGAGACTGTAGATTGACCTGAAGTCCCCTTTGTGAGTCCCTTGAGAGGAACCTGAGAACTTACTGTTTGCCAGGGAGGACGTTAAAAGAGATAAGAACCCTTGGAAGAAGTTGAAGCCAGAGTAAAAAATTTTGGGTCCTACTGTGAGCCCTCTACCCCCCACCACACACACACATGAGAAAGTACACCTTGCATCCAGATGGATCGCTATAGTCCTTGGAGACAGAAGTTACCAACAAGCCATATTCCTACAGGAGCACTGGGGTCCCCATGTAGGAGTCACAATACATTGGTCAAAGTTAAACAGATTACCCCCCTCCAATACTGAAACTCAAAGGGAACACATGAGCAGGCATGTAAGCTTGCTGGTAACTACATTGGTCCACTGGTGAGTGGAAGAGGGGGAAAGGCAGCAATGAAGAAATGGCGGCTGAGTTCAACCATGCTCCATAGACTCCCCTTCCCATGGAGATGAGAGTGAGAAGAGGAAGGGCTGGCTGGTCCAAAGTGTGGTGAGACCTGGGGACTCTGGAGCCCATGGACAAGGACATAGCCACAGAGGGCTAGAGCTGAGAGAGTGAAGCATCCAGCTGATATGAAGTGAGGGGAGATGCACAAGAACACCCAAACTTGCAGACAGTACCCATTTGACCTAGCCTCGATGACTTGCTAATCAGAACTCATCTAGAGGAAGATTTTTTAAAATATATTTTTTGATAAAGGGAACAAGTGTAAATTGGTACAATTTGATGAAACTTGACCTATACTTATGGATGTAGAAGCTCAAAATACCAACTGAGAGGGCAGGAGTCTTCCCAGCAAGTATTAACCCTATCCCTTCTGTACACAGGGTAGATAGGAATGGACAACTTAGCCATTGGCTACCTAAAATGAGGGGGCGATAAAGACACCAAGTGACCGACTTACAAGTTTTCAAGAGGGAGTCTAGTTTGACTGTGCGGGGGAAGGTAGAGTCCCCACTGAACAGTTTGCATCTTGTCTAGATGGGTCTGGTGAAAACAGATGGGGATAAGATTCTTATGATTCAATATTGAGAAATTATTATCATGACTAACTGCGACTGTCACAAAGGTAAACTGTAAGAAAATTGGGGGAGTAGTTAATCTACCAGTCCAGAAACAGAGGATCCTACGACCATCAAGAGAGAAGACTACAGAGTGCAGAACCTTATCCAGAGAAGCAGTGATACCACAGATGGCGGCAGAGAGGAGGACATGGAGAGAGGGAGCAGCTGAGGACTCTGGACTCATGGAAAGAGAGGAGCTGGGTGCTGGCAGCCAGGAGGTAGGCTTGCAGGTTGTTTAAATTATTATCTATTCCCCAGGGTTTCTGTGTACATTCCCTGAAAAACAAAACAAACCAGGGAATGGAAGCAAATATTGTTGAATGAGGATGCACGGAGGAGATGGAAATCATTGCAATGTAACGATGCTGTAAAGCCAATGTGCTCCCATATCTTTGGAAACTCTAAGCAGTTTCCACCCATGCCATCCCATCTCACACCCGCACCCCCCATGTTCCTCAATTACTGACATTCTAGGGGTGGGTTCTGTGAGGGAAAATCCCAGCTACGTTCAAAAGAAGTAAAAACAGTCCTAACTATGACATTTCAGCTAGAAATCCTGAGTAAAGACTTGGACACATTTTATGCTGTGTTATTGTTAGGTGCTATGACTCCTAACAATGCCATTACAATAGAACAACATACTGCCCACTCCTGGACCATCCGGGACCATCCTCACAATTGTTGTTATGCATTGTTGTTACTGCTGTGCCAACCCATCTTGTTGGGGGATTTCATCTTCTTTTGCTGACCCTCCAATTTACCAAACATGATGTCCTTTTCCAGGGACTGAACTCTCCTGATAATACAGCCAAAGTATGAGAGATGAAGTCTTGCTAGCATGTCTCCTAAGGAACATTTTGGCTGTACTCTTTCTAACACAGATTTGTTTCTTTTTCTGGAAAATTCATGGTTTAATACGTTTCTGCAATTTTGTCAGGGTGAGAAGTAGAAGAAAGCTGGCCGGTTGGTTTGGCTTACAATACATTAAGTGGTAAAGGAACAAGACCAGCCCAAGTCTTTGGATTTACAGTTCAAGCAATGCATGAATGACCTCAAAGTTTCCACTTATGCCCTTAAGGAAAGCATTGTTTCTTGTAGTTTCAGAGCTGCTATTGCTGAAAATCAAATCCAGAGTCTTATCATAAGAAAGACTGAAGTCTAATACCAACTGAATTCCCAACCTTGAATGGTGTCTGATGTTAAAGTGAGGACATTTCTTGGAAAGAAATAGGATCCTGAAGTTTGGGATTGGGACGTATCAGGAACCTGGGACATTATGCCTCTAAGTTCTATTGAATTGTCCTTGCTGACAGCACCACTCCTCCCATCTTAAGAGATGATTCCATCTTTGCTGGTTGATGTATTATCATTAGAACTATTGCACTCTCTGTCCATACTGGATGAGATGAACTCAACAGTGACTGCTGAGATGGTGCCTGGGACATTGCCTGAAGCAGATGTCTTTCAAGATATTGCTGAATGTTCCCAGGAAACACCTCCACAAATTATGGGTTCTAGACCTATAATAAGACAGTCCCAACAAGCCCAAAATGGTGCAAATTGTAACCCGGGAAGTATACTCCACTCCAAAAGAACTGCTGGATTTTTCTAATTGTGTGCCAACAAAAACCTTGGAGAATATGTGTGGGAATGGCAATTACAAGTGTGGGATAATGGCGCAAAGAACATAGGATAGATCAGTGTGAATTTACTGACATGGTCCCACTCAGCAGAGTCTTCATTCAGTGTTTCAGTTCGAGAGGTTAGGAGAGGATCTAACAGTTCATTTGATTGGTCCACTGAAACATGGACTACTTGGTGTTCTGTAGTACACCACGTTGAAGTATCAGACCTGCCAAGTCATACTGTAGAGGAAGGAATCCAAAGACTTTGGGAAATTAGCTTGAGCAAATTAATACATCTCCTGGTACCTTGTGTGCAGCTATAGATCTGGCCAATGCTTTTTTCTCAATTCTGGTTCCACAGGATCATGAGAAGCCAGTTTTCTTCAGCTAGCAAGTCCAAGAATCCACCTTCACCGCCTTACCTCAAGATTATATAAACTCTCCTGTACTATGTCATAATGTGGTCTGCAGGGACCCTGATTGCTTTTCTCTTCCCCAAAGCACTCCACAGGCCCATTACACTGATAGCATTATGCTGACTGGAGCTACTAAGGAAGAAGTGTCAAAGACTTTGGACTTACTGGTAAAACATCAGCTTATTATAGGATGGGGAATTAGCCCAACAAAAATTCAGGTGCCTTTCAACTCAGTGAAAATTCTAAGGGTTCAGTGGTGTGGGCCATGTAGAAATACTCCTACAAAAGTGATAGATAAGTTATTGCATCTGGCCCCTCCTGCAAGTAAAAAGGGGGTACAATGTCTTTGAATTTGGAGGCAACAGATCCCTAACTTGGGTGTGATACTTACTCCTGCCTATTTATCAAGTGATTTGGAAAGCTGTTAGATTTGAGTGGGTCTCAGAACAAGAGAAGGCTCTGAAATGGGTTCAGGCTATCATGGCAGCTGGTCTTCCACTTGAACCATATAATCCAGCAGATCTAATGGTGCTTGAAAGTGTCAACTGCAGATAGAGAAGCAGTTTGGAGTCTTTGGAAGACCCCTATTGGTGAATCACAGTGAAGACTCTTGGGATTTGGACACAAAACTCTTCCATCCTCTGCAAATAATGACTCTTTTTTTCAGAAACAGCTTTTGGTTTGTTATTGGGTCTCAGTAGAGACTAAATGCCTAACCATGCACCACCAAGTTACCATGTTATCTGAGCTAACCATCATGAACTAAGTGTCACCCATCTCATAGATTCATCAAGTAGGATGTGCATAGCAACACCCCATCGTTCAATTGGAGTGGTACGTATGAGACTGGGCTTGAGAAGGACCTGAAGGTAAAAGTAAGTTACATGAGGAAGTGACTCAAAAGCCCATGGTTTCAAATGCAGATGGGTCTCTTGTGATACAACAGTGAATAATTGTTATCAGGACTAATTGTGAGGGTTGGAAATTTAAAGGTAGACATTTTATAGCAAGGAAGGGAGTGATTAACTTTCCATTCTAGGAGCGGAGGTCCCTAGGACCATCAATGGAGAAGAGCCGAGAGCGGGACCCTACCCAGAGAAGCAGAGATGCCTGAGATGGAGGCAGAGGCAATGATGTGGAGTGATGGAGCAGCTGGAGACTTTAGACCCAGAGAGGGAGAGCGACTGTGTGCTGAAGACTGGGGGGCGGGGGAGAGTGTAGAGGGCAGGCTTGCAGGGTATACCCTTTGGTTGGTTGATGATGCATGGAGGGGATTGTAACCATGGCAATGAAATGATATACAATAGAATGAATGTAAAACTAATGTTCTCCTACTTAAACTATCAAATAATTCACAATAAAACATTAAAAAACAAACAAACAAAAAAGCCCATAGTCTCCACTCTTGTCACATCACTTTCTCTATCCCAGTCTACACCTATGGTCTCATGGCAAGTTCCTTAAGATGAGATGACTGAGGAAGAGAAAACTCAATCTTGGTTTACAGATGTTTCTGTATACTATGCAGGCGCTACTCAGAAGTGAACAGCAGCAGCACTATAGCCCCTCTCTGGGTCTGTCATGAAGGACCGTGAAGAATGGAATTCTTTCTAATGGGCGGAACTTCAAGCAGTGCATCTGGTTGCTCATTTTGCTTGGAAGAAGAAATGGCCAGATGTGTGACTGTATACTGATTCATGGACTGTGGGTGATGATTTAGCTGAATGGTGAGGGACTTGGATGGAACAAGATTGGAAAATTGGTAGCAAGGAGGACTAGAAAAGATGTATGTGGATAGACCTCACTAAGTGGGCAAAAAAAAAAAAAAAGATATTTGTGTCTCATGTGAATGCTTACCAGAGGGTTGCCTCAGCAGAGGAAGATTTTAACAATCAAGTGGATAAGATGACACCTTCTGAAGAAACTAATCATCATCTTTGCCCAGCCACTCTTGTCATTGCCCAATGGGCTTATGAATAAAGTGGCCATGGTGGCAGGGATGGAGGTTAAACATGGACTCATCAAGACAGACTTCCACTCTTCCATGTATGTCTTGGCTACAGCCACTGTTGAGTGCCCAATCTGCCAGCAACAGACACCAACACTGAGTGAAGGACACAGGACCATTCCTCTGGGAGGTCCACCAGCAACCTGGAGGTAGGTTGATTACATTGGACCACTTGCGTCATGGAAAAGTCAGCATTTTGTTCTTACTGGAATAGACACTTACTCTGGACAGAGATTTGCTTTCCCTACATGCAGTGCTTCTGCTAAAACTACCACCGATGGACTTGTTGTTGTTAACTGCTATTGAGTCAGTTCTGACTCACAGCAACGCTGTATAGGATTTTTGAGGAGCAGCTGGTGTGCTTGAACTTCCAACCTTGTGGTTCAGAATCAAGTGTGGATCCTATAGTGTCATACCAAGAGTCCATGCACTTAAAGAATGCCTTGCAAGAAGTGACTGGATTACAAGCTTTCAAGAGGGAGCCTAGATCAAGAGGGCATGGAGGAAGGCAGAATCTCCACTGAGTAGTATCTAATCTGTCGGGGCAGGGCTGATGAAAGAAGATGGGGATAGGTCTCTTGTGGTACAACAGTGAATAATTGTTATCAGGACTAACTGTGAGTTGGAAATATAAAGGTAGATGTTTTGTAGCAAAAGGAGGGAAGTGATTCACTTTGCAGTCCAGGAGCAGAGGTCCATGGGACCATCAAGGGAGAAGAGCAGAGTGCGGGACCCTACCCAGAGAAACAGTGACACCAGAGATGGAGGCAGAGACGATGATGTGGAGATATGGAGGGCCTGGGAGCTCTAGACCCAGAAAGGGAGAGGGGCTGTGTGCTGACGACTGGGGCCGGGGACAGGGGGGCAGGCTTGCAGGGTTGGTTGGTTGATGATACATGGAGGGGACTGTAACCATGGCAATGAAATGATACACCATAGGATAAATGTAAAACTAATGTTCTCCCATGTAAACTGTCACATAATTCACAATAAAACATTAAAAAAAAAAGAATGTCTTGTATATTATCATGGCATCCCAATCAGCATTGTCTCTGAGCAAGTGACACACTTCACAGCAAATAAAGTGTGGAGACGGACCCACACTAATGGAATTCACTTGTCTTACTATGTTCCTCATCATCCTAAAGCACCTGCCTTGATCCATCGATGGACTGGCCTTCTAAGTGAAATACTCTATGGGATTGGAGTGTTATATGCTATAAACTGGTATCCAATGCCACCACCCTGCTGTCAGTTTGTTACTGTGGTGACTTGTGATGCTGCTAGCTATGCCACTGGTACTATAAATACCAGCAGGGTAAACCATGGTGAAGAGGGTTCAGCTGAGTTTCCAGACTAAGATAAACCACAATGGGAGTGAAGTGGACTACTTCTGAATGTTCAGTCACTGAAAAACTTAAGAATATCAGTGGAACACTGTCAGGTAGCACAAGAATATTGAATGTTGAAACATGATGAAAAGAACCAGAATATTTGTAGGTACAATGCTGGAAGATGAGCCCCTCAGGTTCGAAGGCCCTCAATACATGACTAGGGAAGTGTTGCTCCTCAAAGTTGAGTTGATTGTGATGACATAAGTGGAGTAAAACTTTCGGGACCTTCATTTTCTGATGAAGCACAACTCAAAATGAGGAGAAAAAACTGTAAACATCCATTAATGATAGGAACATGGAATGTACAAAGTATGAATTTAGGGAACTTGTCAAAAATGAAATGTAATGCATAAAGATAGACATCTTAGGTATTTGTGAGCTGAAATGGACTGGTGTTGGTCATTTTGAATCTGACAATCATATCATTTATTATGGTGGGAATAACAAATTGAAGAGGAAAAGTGTCACATTTATCACCAAAAAGAACATTTGAAGATCTATCTCGAAATATAAAGCTGTCTGTGATAGGATAATATTCATATACTTACAAGGAAGACCAGTTAATACCACTACTATTCAATTTCCAGTGATGCTGAAATTCAAGAATTCTTCAACTTCAGTCTAAAATTGATCAAACATTTTATAATGCAATCAAGATGTGTTGATAATTACTGGTGATTGCAATACAAAGGTTTGAAACAAAGAGGAAGGATCAGTCATTGGAAAATATGATCTTGGTGATAGAAATGATGCTGGAGATTGCATGATAAAATGTTGCAAGACCAATGACTTATTCATTTCAAATACCTTTGAAAACAGTATAAAAGATAAAGATACACATGAACCTCACCAGAGGGAATACACAGAAATCAAGTTGACTACATCTGCGGGAAGAGATGGTGGAAAAGCTCCATATCATCAGCCAAAACAAGGCCAGGGACAGACTGTGGAACAGACCATCAACTGGTCATATGCAAGTTCAGGCTAAAGTTGAAGAAAATTAAAACAAGTCCATAAGAGCCAAAATATGACCTTGAACATATTCCACTTGAATTTAGAGATCATCTCACGAACAGATTTGATGCATTAGACACTAATGACCGAAGACCACAAGAGTTGTGGGATGGCATCAAGAATATCATAAAGGCAGACAACAAAAGGTCATTAAAAGGACAAGTAAGAAGGAAAATACCAAAACGGATATCAGATGAGACTCTGAAACTTGCTCTGCACCATAGAGATGCTGAAGCACATGGAAAAAATGAGGCGGTAAAAGAGATGTATAGGAACTTTCAAAGGGCAGCTCAAGAAAAAAAGTCAAATATTATGATAAAATGTGCAAAGACCTAGAATTAGAAAACCAAAAGGGAAGAACACATTCAGCATTTCCCAAGCTGAAAGAATTGAATAAAAAATTCAAGCTTTGACTTGCAGTACAGAAGGATTCTTTGGACCAAATGAAGTCCTGGTGTGGTGCTGTGGGTTAATACACTGAACTGAAAAGTTGGTTTGAACAGTAAGGTCAGTGGTTCAAGAATATCAGTTGCTCCACAGAGACCCTACACAGTGTCGCTATGGGTTGGAACTGACTTGATGGCACTTAACAGCAACAACAACAACATAAGCAAAATATCGAACGGTGCAGAAAGCATCAAAAAAGATGGAAGGAATACATAAAGTCACTGCTCCAAAAAGAAATGTTTATATTTCTACCGTTTTGGGGCAGCATATGATCAAGAGTCAATGGTACTCAAGGAAGAAGTCCAAGGTGCACTGTAGGCACTGGCAAAGAACAAGGCTCTGTAAATTGTTGGAAATCTTTTAACAAACTGATGCAGTACTGAAGGCACTCATTCATCTATGTCAAGAACTTTTGGGATACAGCTTTCTGGCTAACTGATTGGAATCAATCCATATTTGTACTCATTTCAAAGAGAGATGACCTAATGGAATGCAGGAATCATCAGACAATATCATTAATGTCACATGCAAGTAAAATTTAGCCAAAGATAATTAAAAAAAAAAAAACCAGATGCAGCAGTAAATTGCCAGAGGTTCACATTGGATTCAGACGGGGACGTAGAATGAGGGATATCATGGCTGATGTCCTATGGGTCTTGGTTAAAAGTCGAGAATACCAGAAAAAATGTTTTCCTAAGTTTTATTGGCTATGCAAAGGCTTTTGACTGTGTGGGTCATAACAAGTTATGCATAGTATTGCAGAGAATGGTTGTTCCGGAACACTTCATTGTGTTCATAGAACAACTGGCAGTCATTAGAACTGGGAGTGCCACCATTCACTACTACTCCTAATTATCCACTGGCAAGATTTTTGCTTCCTGTGCCCACCACCTTTGCTCTTTGTGCATGACCATTTTAGTTCCAAATGGGGCAACACTCCCAATTGGATAAACAACACTAGTTCCATTGAATTGGATGTTCAGAATGTCCCCTGGCCACTTTGGTGTCCTCAAGCCTCTGGATCAACCGGCAAAGCAGGGAGTTACTCTATCATGGCGTGATCAATCCTGATTACCAAGAGGAATTCTGATTGACATTACATAATGGGGTCAAGAAGAGTATGTGTGGAACCCAGTAGATTCCTTAGGACATCTCTTAGTACTACTGTGTCCCATTATTAAAGTCAATGGTAAATTACAGTACCCCAATTCAGATATGACTGCTAATGGCCCGGACCTTTCAGGAATGAAGGTTTAGGTCACCCCATGAGGCAAACAGACATGGCCAGCTGAGAAATTTGTTGAAGGCAAAGAGAATACAGAACAGGTGGTAGAAGAAGTAGTTCTAAATACCAGCTATGACTATGTGACAAGTTGAAGACATGAAGACTATAATTGTTATGAATATTTTTTACTTGTATGTGTGCATCAAATATTTCTGCTTTATTTATTTGTAAAATATAAGATAGAAATGGGTTCGTTTACTTTGGGTTGTACATTATATCATGTTAGGAGCAAGTATGATTTTAAAATTGTCTTTATTTAGAAATTATGTATATGGTGTAAGTAGATATGTACAGATACCAAGTTGACAAGGGTGGACTGGATCGTTAAGGTCTTGTGTCAACATGTCTGGGTCAGGATTCTCAGTGGTTTGCCTGTTAAGACATGTTAATTCTCCATAATGAGATCTGCAATGCTCAACCAATCAATTGAAAGGACGTTTCCTTGAGGGCGTACCCTGCTTCCACCGTATTGGACAGTTGGGCAAAGCTTGCTTGCTTTTTGATGGATCTGAACCCTGCCTCTGACTTATTATCGAACCTCCTGTTCTTTGTACTCAATCCAGCGGCCTGCCGTACTGGCCACCAATCCTGGGAGTTGTCAAAAATCTGTTGACTGTATGTGGATGGGTTAATTTCTGGATTCTCGATTCTGTTCCATTGATCAATGTATCTTTCATTGTACCAGTACCAGGCTGTTTTGACCACTGTAGCAGTGTAGTAGATTTTGAAATCGGGGAGTGAGAGGCTTCGAAACTTGTTCTTCTTCTTGAGCAGTGCTTTGCTTATCCTGGATCTCCTTCCTTTCCATATAAAGTTTGTAATTGTCTTTTCTATCTCTTTGAAGAATGTCGCTGGAATCTGGATTGGGATTGCATTATATGTGTAAATTGCATTGGGTAGTATTGACATTTTAACGATGTTGAATCTTCCTATCCAGGAACATGGTATGTTCTTCCACTTTTGTAAGTCTCTTTTGATTTCTTGTAGTAGTGTTTTGTAATTCTCTTTGTATAAGTCCTTTGTTTCTCTGGTTACGTTTATTGCTAAATATTTCATCCTTTGGGTGGCTATTGTGAATGGTATTTCCTTCCTAATGTCCTTTTCAATGCTGTCATTGTTACTACAGAGGAATCCAACTGATGTTTGTATGTTGATCTTATATCCTGCCAGTTTGCTGAATCTTCCAACGATGTCTAGTAGCTTTTTCACTGAGTCTTTGGGGTTTTCTATGTATTGGATCATATCGTCTGCAGAGAGAGTTTTATTTCCTCTTTGCCTATTTTGTTGCCTTGAATGTCCTTTTTGTGCCATATAGCTCTGGCTAATACTTCCAAAACAATATTGAAAAGGAGTGGTGACAAAGGGCATCCTTGTCTGTTTCCTGTTCGCAGAGTGAAGGCTTTCAGTTTCTCTCCATTGAGAATGATGTAGGCTGTTGCTTTTGTATATATGCTCTTCATTATGTTGAGGAATTTCCCTTCAATTCATACTTTGTTGAGTGTTTTTATCAGGAATGGATGTCGGATTTTGTCAAATGCCTTTTCTGCATCAATCGATTCGATCATGTGCTTCTTTTCCTTTTTCTTATTTATGTGGTGGATAATGTTGATATTTTTTCTAATGTTGAACCATCCTTGCATTCCTGATATGAATCCCACTTGGTCATGATGTATTATTTTTTTGATGTGATGCTGGATTCTGTTGGATAGGATTTTGTTGAGAATTTTTGTGTCTATCTATGTTCATGAGGGATATTGGTCTGTAGTTTTCTTTCTTAGTGATGTCCTTCCACGGTTTTAGTATGAGGGTTATATTTGCTTCATAAAAAATATTGGGAAGTTTTCTGTCCTCTTCTATATTTTGGAATAATTTAAGTAGAACTGGTGACAGCTCTTCCCTCAATGTTTGATAGAATTTACTAGTGAAGACATCTGAACTCGGACTTCTTTTGGTTGGGAGATTTTTGACGACCTGATCCATTTCTTCTTTTGTTATGGGTCTGTTCAAGTTTTCTACCTCACTCTGTGTAAGTTTTGGTAGGTCATGTTTTTCTAAAAATGCATCCCTCTCTTCTAAGTTTTTGAATTTTTTTGAGTACAACTCTTCATAATATTCTGTTATTATCCTTTTGATTTTGTTTAGTTCTGTTGTGACATTGCCCGTGTGATTTCTAATGTGAGTTATTTGTATCTTCTCCCTCTTTTCTTTTGTTATGTTTGCCAATGGTTTGTCAATTTTATTAATCCTTTCAAAGAACCACCTTCTTGTCCTGTTGATTCTTTCTATAGCTTTTCTGTTTTCCATCTCATTTATTTCTGCTCTTATCTTTATTATTTCTTTTTTTTTGTTGGTGACTTTAGGTTCCCTCTGTTGGTCAGTTTCCAATTGTTGGAGATGCTGTGTTAATGTGTTAATTTTGGTTCTTTCTTCTTTTTGGATGTGCACATTTATTGCTATAAATTGTTCTCTCAGCACCGCTTTCGCAGTGTCCCAAAGATTTTGGTATGTTGTGTTTTCATTCTTGTTTGTTTCTAGGAACTTTATGAATTCACGTTTCATTTCTTCTTTTACCCAGTCACTTTTCAACAGGGTGTTGTTCAGTTTCCATGTATTCGACTTTATTTCCTTAGTCTTCTTGTTGTTGATTTCTAGTTTTATAGCATTGTGGTCTGAAAAGATACTCTGTAATATTTTGATGTTTGTAAATTTATGGAGGCTTTCTTTGTGACCTAACACATCATCAATTCTGAAGAATGTTCCATATGCACTGCAGAAGAAACTATATTGTGCTGTTGTTGGGTTGAATGCTCTGTATACATCTATGAGGTCAAGTTGGTTGATTGTGCTGTTTAGTTCTTCTGTAACTTTGTCGAGTTTCTTTCTGGTTTTTCTGTCCCTTTTGAAAGTGGCATATTAAAATCTCCCACTATAATTGTAGATTTATCTATTTCTTTCTTCAGTTCTAATAAGGTTTGCTTCATATATCTTGGCACTTTTTCATTGGGAGTGTAGCTATTTATTATGGTTATGTCGTCTTGCTCAATTGACCATTTGATCAGGAGATAGTGTCCTTCTTTACCTCTTATGCTGTTTTTTTGTCTTAAAGTTTACTTTATCAGAGATTAGAATTGCCACTTCTGCTTGTTTAGTGTTGTAGTTAGCTTGGTATATTTTTTTTCCATCCTTTAACTTTTTGTCTGTGTGTAAGGTGTGTCTCTTACAGGCAGCATATTGAAGGGTCTTGTTTTCTTATCCAATCTGCCACTCTCTGTCTCTTCACTGATGCATTCAATTCATTGACATTCAATGTAATTATCGATACTTACGAATTAATTGCTGCCATTTTATTATTATTTTGGTAGTGCTATTCATTCCTTTGTTCTGCATGTCTTCTTGTGCTAGCTTTGTATTTTTTGTGCTATTTCTTGTCAGTTTCTTCTTAGTTTTCATGTTTGCTTGTTCTGCTTGGAAGTTCATTTTCATGGTAAGTTGTGAAGTATTAACTTTCCTTGGGGTTACCTTATAGTCTATTAACTTTTCTCTCCATTTAAGAGAATCTGTTGTATCCTGTAATCTACCTGATATCCTCACCACCTGGATCTCTGTTCCTACATATATCCCTTCTTTGACATTGATATTATTTTGATATTTGGTTGACCTCCCAGCTCTTTTGAATTTGTTGTGGTTTTGTTCTGCTCTGAACTCTGCTATCTGTCAATTGAGTTCCAGGTGGTGTTGCCACGCCTGTCAGTCTCTGGTTGTTGTCTGTTCTTGTTGGTTTTCAGTGCAAAGAACTCCCTTTAGGATGTTTTGAAGTGCTGGATTGGTTTTGACAAAATCTCTTAGATTCTGTTTATCCTGGAATGTTTTGATTGCACCATCATATTTGATTGATAGTTTTTCTGGATAGACGATTCTTGGTTGACAGTTTTTTCTTGTAGGGTTTTGTATATGTCTCCCCATTGCCTTCTTGCCTGCATGGTTTCTGCTGAGAAGTCAGAACTTAATTTGATCTGCTTGCCTTTGTAAGTGACACTTCTATTCTCCCTGGCTGCTTTTAGGATTCTCTCCTTGTCTTTGATTTTGGAGAGCTTGATTATTATATGTCTTGGTGACTTTCTTTTGGGGGTCTACCCTTCCTGGGGTACGTTCAGCTTCTTGAATGTTTATCTTCTTATCTTTCAAGATGTTAGGGAAATTTTCTTCCAGAAGCTCTTCAACTATTTCCTCTGTGGACTTCTCTGTTTCTTCCCGTTCCAGAATGCCAATAATTCTTAAGTTGTTCCTCTTTTATGTTATCCAGCATGAATCTTTGACTCTCTTCAGATTTTTTAATACTTTTTTCTGCTTGCTCTTCTATCTTAGCAGTATTGAGAGATTTGTCTTCCAGCTCACTAGTTCTGGCTTCCATCTCTTCTATTCTGTTCCTTTCCCCTTTCAGTGTATTTTCCATTTCTGATATTTTATTATTAATCATCTGGACCTCTCTTTGCAAGTTTTGAATTGTTTCCAATGCTGTATCAATCTTGTATGATTGCTTTTGTAGTACTTTCCTGACTTCTTCCTTGTTTCCCTCCACCCCTTTTCAGAACATTTGAATTTGTTTCCTTATCATTCTTCTGAATTCCTTCTTAGGCAAATCCAAAACCTGCTCTTCCTCTTCTGGGGAGCCTTTGTCTGTCTCCAGCTCATTTGTCTCAGTCATTCTTTTCTGTTTTTGGACATGTTTTGAGATCTTTTCTTGTTTTCTGTTTGTCATTTCCAGTGGGGTGGCCACAGAGAAAGTCCCATCTCAAGTGATTCCTAACTTGCAGTATTTTCCATCATATTGTGATTTTTTTCACTTGTATGTGTGAGAAACTGATGCCCTGTATCTTATGCTAGATCCAGAGCTCTGGTGTTGTTCCGTGAGTGCAGCTTCTCTGGATTTTCAATCCTTTCCCCACGGAGTCTTTCCTACCTGGCTGTCTCTGCTGCCCACCCAAACCAGAAACTCCTGAGACATAATTTCTATGTCAATTGGATATTGGATAAAAGCAAAGAATCCCAAAAGATGTTTAATTGTGTTTTATAGATTATGTAAATGAATTCAACTATATGGATTATAACAAACTGTGCATAATATTGTGAAAAATGGGAATTTCAGAACAATTCACTATGTTCATATGGAACCTGTACATAGACCAAGAGGCAATCATTTAAACAGAACAAGGGGATAGTGAATGGTTCAAAACTAGGAAAAGTGTGTTTCAGGGTTGTATCTTTTCACCAAACATATTCAATCTGTATGCGGAACAAAAATAATACAAGAAGCTAGACTATATAGAGATGAAAGTGGCATCAGGATTAAAGGAAGATTCATTAACAATCTGGCATAGGCACATGACACAGCCTTGTTTGCTGAAAGCAAAGAGGATTTGAAGTACTTGTTGATGAAGATCAAAGACTACAGCCTTCACTATGGATTACAACTCAGTGTAAAGCAAATGAAAATCCTCATACCCAAACCAATAAATAATATCATGTTAAAAGGAGAAAAGATTGAAGTTGTCAAGGATTTCAGTTTATTGGCATCCACAATCAATGCTCATAGAAGCAGCCATTGAGCAATCAAATAACATATTACATTGGAAAAATCTTCTGCAAAAGACATCTTTAAGTTTCTAAAGAGCAGAGATACTACTTTGATAGCTAAAATGAGCCTGAGCCAAGTCATGGAATTTTCAATCACCTTTCACTCTTGTGAAAGCTAGACAATGAATTAGGAAGATCAGAGAAGAGTCAATACATTTGCGTTGTGGTATGGGCTAAGAATCTTGAAAATACCATGGACTATCATAAGAGCAAACAAACTGTCTTGGAAGAAGTATAGCCAGAGTGCTCCTTAGACACAAAGATGTCAAGACTTCATTTCACATGTTTTGGACATGTTTTGTAAATGGACATCATGCTTGATAAATTAGAGGAACATCAGAGTAGAGGAAGACCCCAGTGAGATGGATTGTCACAGTGGCTGCAACTTTGAAGTCAAGAATGCCAATTGTGAGGATGGTACAGGATTGGGCATTGTCTTCTTCTGTTTTACATGGGGTCGCTATGAGTGGGAGATGTGATGAATCAGCACACAGCAATAGCAACAACTATTATTGATTAAGGATCCCTAATGATGCAGTGGGTCAAGCATTGGTCTGCTACCCGAAACGTTGATGGTTCAAACCCACCAGTCACTCTGCAGGAGAAAGATGTGGCTGTCTGTTCTTGTAAAGATTTACAGTCTCAGGAACACTACGGAGCATTTCTTCTCTATTCTACAGCATCGCTACGAGTCAGGATTGACTTGATGGCAGTGTGCTTAGCAGACTAAATAGCATTGTGGGATATTTATGTTACTTTTCACTGAGTTAATTATATCTATAGCCAATAACACTTTGTATACCATGGAATTGGAAGCCAAAAAAATGATTTATAGAGACAGCTTACAGAAGTACATGCATAATACCTAGGAGAAAATATTTACACTCATGCTCTTCTTGCAAGCACAAGTCTAGATTTGGTGTTTTCCATCTTTCTGTGTGAAGCCTTTATTTTTGGTGTTCATGTACTACCATGAGAAATGTACTAAGGTGTCCATCACACTTTCAACTCTCACAACAGCCTATTGGACTGAGATATTTCAGAGAAGGAAGCACAAGTCTTAGTCCCCAGAAGGAGCAGTAAGGACATGCCAAAGAGGACAGTTGAGTCCTTCAGCAGGAATGGAAGGTGACCCAAGTACTGCTCATCAGAAGCACAGGGATATTGAGGGCTACAGCTTGGGTTTGGGTTACAGTAGAATATCCCCAATCTCAGAAATATGACTTCCCTGACATTTGAGAATGACCCAAGGCTTCAGTGGAAGTGTTATAAAGGAAGGGCTCAAGGAAAACAATCGAGCTCTGGTAGTGTAGTGGTTACGAATCGGGCTGCGAACCTTAAGGTCAGCGGTTCGAAACTACCAGCTGCTTCGCGGGAAAAAGATGAGGCTTTCTACTCCCATAAAGATTTACACCCTCGGAAACCCTGTACAGGGTCACTATGGGTCGGAACCGACTCAACGGCACTTAACAACAACAACATAGAGGAAAAAGAGCAGTATCAGAGGACCTACCCTTGAGGGTTGGGAGTAGAGGCAACAATTAAGTTTCTAATGTATGAGGCTCCTAAGGTGACTCTGCCAGCCCTGTATTGTCAATGCAGTCTCTGGCACACACTTGATTAGTGCTGAGTTTAAGTAATTCTCCGAGCTCTTGCAACTTTCACTCAGCAGTGTTCCTGGCAGTGTGAACTATCTCCAGGGTATTTATGAGCCTGGGTGCCCAAGGAGCCTTGAATATCAAATCTCAATGGCCCAGTAGTTGTTGGAGGGAGCAAGCTTCAGAAACCAGCTCAAACCAAGATTGAAGCTACATTCCTTTTTGTCAGGCAGCAGCTGGAGTTTGAGAACTCATAGTAGAGGTGTCAACAGACGGTGGGTGTGGGGCCTTGACAGGGGTAGAAATAGAACAAATTTGACTCATTATGGACTTTGGCTCAGGAATTTGAAATATGACAAATGATAACTTCTTGCCCCTAAGGATTATAGTAAATGTAGTAAAAAACTGTATTTGCAAAAGCTTGAGGCAATTTTGTTAAATGTTTTATTCAATTCTAAACTTAAGTCCTGGGGAAGAAAATGAAAGAAGAGAGAATATTCAGAGATAAGAAGAGGAGATTCTAGGGATGAGTTCTGAATGTCTCTTGAACGAAGACAGTTAGGAGAGAAGTCCAGAACTAGAAAACTTTGTTAGGTATTGATATTCATGAACAGGTAGTAGAAATATATTACATTTCCAGAAAAGATCAATTGCCAATTATTAAAAAAAAAATCATCTCAATTATTTCCATAAGAGTCTGTATATAAATTATTTTGACCTTCATTTCAATGATATAATGATGAAATGTGGGATTATTAGATGGTGTGCTCAAAGTCATAGGCCACTATGACTTTGTGGAATGGGATTAGTACTGAGGTCTTCTGATACTCATTTCAATGTTGTTGCCTCAAGAAAAGATGATAGGGATTGCACACTGGCAAGTTGCCAGAGGGTGGGAATTATACTGTAGATGACCTTAGTCATACTATCTACAGGGGATAAAGGACAATAAAGAAGATGAGCATTTACAGAATGAAGCCATGTCATGGAAAAGGAATTTCAGGGCTACCCATGTTGGATCTAAATAATTGCACTCAAACTGTGTTTAAGTCGGGAAACCAAATTTAGGCAGGAAGCCGATAACAACATCCCAAAGAGAAAAAATTAATTGCCCTCTCTGGATATCAAACCATCTTGGAGACATCATCGACCCAGGTGGTCCTGGAGCTCTGTCTCTAAACATGCAGATGATGCAAATATCTGCTCACGATGGACACTCTGAGCTTCTACATCAGCGGAGTCAGAGGCATCCTTCTCTAGACCAAAGTGCCATGTCTGTGATAGCCCAACTGTATAAAGGTAAGGATCAAAGTGACTTTGACCTCTGTGCTCGGCTCTATCACCAGGACTTTCATTTGTCCCATCTACAATCATTGCGAACCTCAATAGGAGGCCAGTGTGTTGAAGGTTTGAAGGCGAGACAAGGCAGCTAGGTTCTTACATTTAGCTAGAGAACATCATCTCTGTGGTGGGTGGTAGATCACTTGGGCTGTGGCCTCAGCCTTATCCATGGAATCATTCATTAGATTTGCTTTATCTTCAAAAATATATTATGATGAATGACTAAAATTTATCTTTTAAGTTAGCTGTGTTACGTCAAGGAAAAAGAGTTGTGTAGAAAATGTGAACATATGTTTTTGGAGGGCTTTATTTCTTTATCACAGAGAGAAGAACATTTCAGTCCTCATAACTAATAATTAAG
Organism: Chrysochloris asiatica; assembly: GCF_000296735.1. NCBI lineage: Eukaryota > Metazoa > Chordata > Mammalia > Afrosoricida > Chrysochloridae > Chrysochloris > Chrysochloris asiatica. The sequence goes on from NW_006408559.1 coordinate 16,655,478, forward strand.
GCACTCTGGTAGCATAGTGGTTACGAATCGGGCTGCTAATCTCATGGTCAGCAGTTCAAAACTACTGTTCCACAGGAGAAAGATGAAGCTTTCTGCTCCCATAAAGATTTACAGCCTCAGAAACCCTGTACAGGGTCGCTATGAGTTGGAACTGACTCCACGGGACATAACAACAATAACAACAACTAATAATTACTGGGTAATGGGAGAAGACAAGGACCCCTGGTAGCGTAGCAGAGTATAAGCTGGGCTGCTAACCACAAGGTCAACAGTTTAAATCTATCATTTGTTTTTTCAGGAGACAGAGGAGTCTTTCTGCTCCTGATAAGGTTTACAACCTCAGAAAACCTGCACAGGGTCGCTATGAGTCAGAACCAACTCAATGGTAAGCAACCACCACCAATGGGAGAAGACACATGGCAGTCATTTTAACGAGGGCCAAACAGAGGTACCATAGTCAACAGAGAGGTCTTTGCTGTCCATATGTCATCTCTGCCTTTTCCTATAATTTCAGTGTCATTCCGAATCTTCATTCACATCTAAGGCTCCCTGTTTCCTACACTCACATATACTGCTGTAAGGAATCTCTATGAGCCGATAATGCTAGTTCAAGATCACTTCAGGTGTTTCACATTCGAAACCTCCTATATAGTATTTTTAATTCTTAAACACTTCTCAAAAAGGACCAATCACCTCAAAATAGAACATAGAAATAATAAATAAAAAGGACATAGAAATAATAAATCAATAACATTGGAACTTTGACATGGGACTAAGTAAGGAGATCATTTTTCATGGAACACTTCAATGGCATCTTTCATGTTATTCCATATACTTTTCCATTTGTGAAGGCCACAACAACTATCCTACATCCACAAAACACAACACAAGGAATCCCTCCCCTCATGGCACTCATGCTAGGGAGATGAACCACAGGTGTGTGCCCCTTTTAGTGTTGTATTCTGAGTGAAGAGCAAAACATATACATGGAGGTGTGGTTTGAGGCTTGTTGAATATGAGAGAAAGGTGAGTCGAAGAATGTAGAATAGGAGCCTACTGTTTAAAGGAACCAAAAGATAAGCCAGTTGGTATTGGGAGGGATATTGGGAACAGAATACAGACTAGACCTTTGTGGGTGGAAGAGCTAGAATGGACTACCTCTTAAATGTCTTCATTGCTCACCAACTAGTTTGAACAACTGTGTTGTTCCAATGCCTTATGGATCAGAACATTTTTGATATCTTACTTGTGTCGACCAATGGAGTAGATATGAAGGGGCTTCAAAATGTTCACGGATAATGGAAGAAAAAGATAATGGAGTTTTTCCACGAACTTTTTGAAATCCCCTTATAGTCTCAAATATTTCTCTTAGTCATTTGACTTCAGCAAAAATCACAGTTTTAGGAAGAAATGTGGGGAATCTATATTTAGCATTGGAAAGACCAAACTGGCTCCCTGATAGGGATGGTTAAATATAAAGTACACTTAGTTGAATCTGTGCCCTGTAGCCACAACAGAACTCCAGCTCAATTGAGCTGAAGGTAATGTTGTTTTTAGGTGCTGTCGAGTGGTTCCAACTCATAATGACCCTATGAACAACAGAACAAAATTCTGTCCAGTCCGACACAATGCTCACAATTGCTGTTACTCTCGAGCCCATTACTACTGCCACTGTGCCAATCCATTTCCTTGGGGATTTTCCTCTTTTTTGCTGACACTCTCAGTTACCAAGAATGATGTTTTTCTCCAGGGTCTAGCCCTTCTGATAACATGTAAGAAGTCTGAGAGATGAAGTCTCCTTGCTTCTAAGGAACGTTCTGGTTGTACTTCTTACAGCACAGATGTGTTTGTTCTTCTGGCAGTCTATGGCACTTTTAATATTCTTATCCAACACCATAATTCAAATGCATCAATTTTTCTACTGTCTTCCTTCTTCATTGTCCAACTTTCACATGCATATGAGGCTATTGAAAATGCCATGGCTTGGAGATTTGGATTGTAAAGTACACCCAGTGTTAACTGTGGGTATACGTTCTTCTAACCCATACATGCTTCCCCCTTCACGTGACTTTTCAAACCCTGATGCTATTTCTATAATCTTTTTTTTCTCCGATGAGTCTCAAAAGGGATTCCCCGTGGGAACAAAGCTGTGTTTGGAGAGGGTGGGAACCAGATGCATGGGTGAAAGATGAAGGTTATGAGGAAGGGGGCACTAATCATTTGGGGTCTCTGAATATGAAAGGAAGAGAGAATCAGATTGGTTAGTGCATAGCAAATATTCTTCCCCCAAACTGGTGGGTCTAGGAAGAGGGTGCCACTCAGGAGCAAGAGAGATCACAGGATGGTAGAGAGGAGGTTCCAAATAAGAAACAACATCCTGCAAGTGAAAGAGAGCATGAACTGAAGTTCAGCCCAGTTATCACCTCTAAACCACTAAATCGTGGCCCCTGTCTTGGTCTGGGCATACGTGGGGTAGGAGCTTTAGATCTTCCACTCATTAGATTTTAACTTTCAGTTGGCCAACATTGTTCACATCTTCTAGATGAAGAAATGGGAGCATTTGAGAGGGTAAGGAGCTTGCTTAAGGCCATGTGGAGTCAGAGGAGAGGCTGTTGGGCTCTGAAGGTCCTGCCTCTTCTTGGGCTTGACATTGTCATTCATTCGTAATGAGACATGGGCTGTCCCAAGGTGTGAGGGGCTGTGTGCATGTGTGTGGGGTGGGTGCAGGGTGGGAGCAGGTACGAGAACCACAGGAGTCCTGGGCCTGCATGTTCTCAGGCAGCCTGCCTCATGCATCACAGGAACGAATGATATAACAAGGATCTCTTCCTGTGTCCCCTCTCCATGCAATAGGTCAGCTCTGTGAGCACAAGAAAGAGTAACGCTCCCCACTGAGACCTTGGCACATGGACAGATTGTGCGAGTAACCAAGCACGGGCTTACTTGTGCTTACTTACAAATGAGACATGAACAGCTTCACATATTTTTAACTGCATGTGCTTACTTTGCTTACTATGCACTCTGTTCCTATCAGGGATTGTAAATTTGAAAAGAGACTTTGATTCTGTAGGAACGTGTTGTGGGGTTAGGAGCTAGACAGACGCCAGTCATCCCTAGAAGCAGAATTTTTGAAGTGATGAGAAAGAAATGTCCAATTGTTCGCTAAATGTCACCAAGTAAGCACAAGTAGGCTCATGACAACCTTGTTTATTGGTTTATCTGCACCTATATTCTATATCAAACAAAGACTGCACCTCGTAGGTATTTGTTAAAGGAACAAGACTAGTGAGTCTACTTTAGGATGCACATCTGCTGTTTGTCCAACAATGGTTAAGCTTTTTCTGACGTCTCAGAATTTGTGCTTGAACTTCTGCTTAGAGACAGGTAGCTGTTTTCTCAGCATGACAGTGGTTGATGGAGAGAAATTGAGGGCTGGTGGAAGAGCTATGGCGGCAGGGCAGAAGGGGCAGAAATGCCGAGAAGAGCATCAGATTTGCAGGTGGACACTAGGAAGGACAGTCATTGGAAACAGATGTAATATTTGAACCAGATATAAAATGACATTCCTGAAAAGAGTTACTCTGTTTTGCCCTGATCAGCAGTGAGACTTGGAGAGTAGGCGGTCTTTACTGTCCATTCCAGATTCTCCAGCCTGACATCTGTGTGGGTTCAGTGATGAAACCCGTCCTGACCTCACCTGCCTCCTTCGTTTCTGCTTGCCCTTGTATGAGTTCACTGCAATCAAAGGAACGTAACCCAACAGTCAGGCATGAAGCCTGATAAGAACAAACCCTGCATAGGGTTGCTTTATGAAGTGTAAGCTATTTCTGTTTATTTACCTTTATTTTATAACTTAATTTTTTGCCTTTCCCTTCACCCAACTTTATAGGTGTCCACCATATAGTAGGAGTCCTGGTGTGGTGCTATAGGATAAGCACTGGACTGCTAATCACAAGGTTGGTGGCTCAAACCCATCATCCACTCCTTGGAAATCCTATACAGGGTCACTATGAGTTTAAACTAATTAGATGGCACATAACAACACCAACGACAATCGTTCTATAAGCACTGGACTGTGAACCAGTAAGTCTGCTCCATGGGTGAAAGATGAGGCTTTCTGTTCCCAAGAAGATTTAAAGCTTCTACTGCACATAACAACAACAACAACAACAACAACAACAACAACAACAGAGTTACTAGTCTGAACCAACTCAAAGGACTTAGTAACAGCACACCCTCTACTTAGGGATTTTTCCTCCCTTCCTCTCCCACCTTTCTTGGCTTTTTACAATTGTGATTTCGTACAAAATTTACTCAGTCTAATGTCCTCCAGGAGGATCCGTGTTAGGAGGTGTTTCCCAGATCCACTCATTTTCTCTCACATTCCATAGCAATACAATATGTATATGGACCGTAATTTGTTTATCCACTATTTTTGTTTAGTGTTTCAAATTTGTATCATGACATATTAGCTGGAAAAGTACTTGGTGAGTGAAAGCAAACAAAACGGAAACTCCATTCCATTGTACTCTACACACAGTTTAGCTCTTTCCTGGAGTGGGCAGTGAAGAAGTCTGTTTAAACATCTGCTTTCTCTTCTCTCTCTCTCTCTCTTTTTTGTACGGAGACAGTGTGTATTCCTTTCATTATCTTTTTTTATTTTTCTAAAGTTTTTATTGTGAATTGAGTGATAGTTTACATAGAGAACAACAGCTTTACATTCATCCTATCATTATTTTGTTCATTGCAAATGATTACAATCCCCTCCATGCATTCATCAAACAACCAAAGGGTACATCCACAAGCCTGTCCCCCAGCCGTCAGCACACAGCCCCTCTTCCTCTCTGAGTCCAGAGTTCCCAGCTGCTCCATCTCTCCATGTCATCATCTCTGCCTCCATCTGGCATCGCTGCTTCTCTGGGTAGGGTCCCACACGCCGCTCTTCTCCCTTGATGGTCCCAGGATCCTCCACTCCTGGACTGAAAAGTCAACCACTCCCTTCCTTTTGTTATAAAATGTCTACTGTCTTCTTCTCTTGTATCCAGAAAGCCCAAATACCCATATTCTTATTGTTATTTTGTCCCCTGACCAAAGAGTAAATTCTCAGCAGTAGTAGTTGGAACACACACACACACACACACACAAGATACAATGAACAATCCTCTGTGTTGCCTCACTCACTAAAGACTGAAGGAACCAAAGATGATCAAAAAGACCAACACTCCCCAAATCCTAAAATCACTCAAGCCCATCCCCAGTCCTCAGATCTGTTAAAAGTCATCTCTAATTTTATTGTCTGGTTTTTAGAAGGAAATGAGGAGAAAGCACATTTGCTACTTTATTTACCCCAGTTTAGAGGCCAGATCATTACTACTACCTCTCTTCCTATATGACTACCACCAGTAACAGCTGAGAAAGTTTCCCCCCCCCCCCAGAAGGTCCCTACTGCTAAGTGCCATCAAGTCAGTTCTGACTCATAGTGATCCTGTATAGGCTTTCCAAGGAGTGGCTGGTGGATTTGAACCTCTGACCTTGTGGTTACAGGTTCAGTGCTTACCCTATGGCACCACATCAGATACTTATTGTTATTGTTGTTAAATGCCATCAAGTTGGTTCCGACTCATAGCAGCCCTGTAGGGTTTCTGTGTAGTTCGCAGTCCAGTGCTTATCCTACAGTGCCGCTGTAGGACTCTCAGGGATCTATCTATATGTTATTGTTGTTAAGTGCTGTCCAGTTGGTTCCGACTCATAGCAGCCCTGTATTGGGTTTCCCAGGAGCAACTGGTGAACCTGAACCACTGACTTTGCAGTTCAAACCAACTCTGCGGTCCAACGAGTTAACCCGCTGCACCACACCAGGATTCCAGGTGCCTACATAGTAGTTCAAATACACTTGGGGTTACATAATATCATTCTGTAGAATATAATTTTAAACCACTTTATACATAACAGTTTATGTGTCTGACCCCAAATCATATAGATGGCAAGGAAAATCAGTTTAAAACCTAGGTTCTCCATTCTAGCTTGTTCCCTAAGACCTCTGTCTTGTCCCAATCATATCCTTTTGTATTGAATGTTTGAGTTTCATGATATCAGGCTTAATTTACATACTTACTGTAGGTCTTTGTTGTTGTTGTTGTTATGTGCCGTCGAGTCGGTTCCGACCCATAGCGACCCTGTACAGGGTTTCCGAGGGTGTGAATCTTTACGGGAGTAGAAAGCCTCATCTTTCTCTCACGGAGTGGCTGGTAGTTTAGAACCGCTGACCTTAAGGTTCGCAGCCCGATTCGTAACCACTACGCTACCAGAGCTCCTTACTGTAGCTCTTTAGCATTCTAAAAACTTTTTTTTTTAAATTAACATTTTTTTCATTGTTAATTATTCTACCTATCATTGTCACATATAATCCTCTTTTCTCTGAAATTTGAGCTAAATTGGCAAGTAAGTTGTTGTTGTTAAGAGTTGTTGAGTTGGTTCCCACTCATAGCAACCCTATATACTAGGTGCTGGTGTGGCACTGTAGGATAAGCACTGGACTACTAATTATGAGTTTGGCTGTTCAAATCTACCGGCTCCTCCTAGGAAACTCTATACAGGGTCTCTATGAGTTGTAACCAACTTGATGGCATTTGACAATAGTAACATAGTGGTTCCAAGGAGCAGCTGGTGGCTTTGAATCATTGACCTTGCTGTTGGCAGTCCAGTGCTTATTCTACAGCACCACACCAGGACTCCAGTGAATATGTTTACTATTGTTGTTGTTAAATGCCAATGACTCAGTTCTGACTCGTAGCCACCTTACATAGGGTTTCCAAGGAGCCGCTGATGAGTTTGAACCACCATCTTGTGGTTCAAACCCACCTTGCAGTCCAGCGCATTAACACGCAGCATCACACCAGGTGAAATGTGTTGTTAAGTGCCATCAAACCAGTTCTGACCTATAGCAACCCTGTATATGCTAACCTAAGAGCAGCTGGTAAGCTTGAACTACCAACCTTGCTGTTCCAACCGACTTTGCAGTTCAGTGCAGTAACCCACAGTGCCACATTTTTATTTGATTATCTGCAGACTTCAACTGAGTCTCCCTGAGATCTCATCAAGTTCTTCTGTGGTTACTGGGCTGTCTCCTCAGTGCAGAGTGGATGAAGTAAGTCATGGGATGAAGGCCATCATTGGGGCTTCATGAAGATCTGAACCACAGTGCAAGGACGCATAGAGTATGCTTTCTCATGGTTTTCTGATTCAACAGATCCTGTTATTTCGTACTCTCTCTACAGATGACATTTTTTAATGGGAGCAAATAACCAGACACGGGTGAGTGAATTTATTCTGCTCGGCCTGTCCAGTGACTGGGGCACACAGGTGTCACTCTTTGTCCTGTTCTTGGTCATGTACCTGCTGACAGTGCTGGGGAATGTTCTCATTGTTCTTCTCATCAGACTGGACAGCCGACTCCACACACCCATGTATTTCTTCCTCACCAACCTCTCCCTTGTAGATGTGTCTTATGCCACGAGCATCGTGCCTCAGCTGTTGGTCCATTTTCTTGTGGAACATAAAGCCATCCCATTCCTGAGTTGTGCAGCCCAGCTGTTTTTCTCCCTGGCCTTGGGAGGGAGTGAGTTTCTTCTACTGGCAGTAATGGCCTATGACCGGTACGTGGCTGTGTGTGACCCCCTGAGGTACTCGGCCATTATGCATGGCGGACTGTGCACTAAGCTGGCTGTGTCAGCCTGGGTCAGTGGCTCCATCAACTCTATAGTGCAGACCACCATCACCTTTCAGCTTCCCATGTGCACAAACAGGCAGATTGATCATATATCTTGTGAACTTCTAGCTGTGGTCAGGCTGGCCTGTGTGGACACATCCTCCAATGAGGTTGCCATCATGGTTTCCAGTATTGTCCTCCTGATGACGCCATTCTTCCTAGTTCTCTTGTCCTACATCCGGATCATCTCCACCATCCTGAAGATCCAGTCCACAGAGGGAAGGCAGAAAGCCTTCCACACGTGTGCCTCTCATCTCACAGTGGTAGCGCTGTGCTACGGCATGGCCATTTTCACTTACATCCAGCCTCGCTCCAGCCCCTCGGTCCTCCAGGAGAAGCTGATCTCACTCTTCTATGCCATTCTAACACCCATGCTCAACCCCATGATCTACAGTCTGAGGAACAAGGAGGTGAAGGGCGCCTGGCAGAAGCTCTTAGGACAATTCTCTGGATTAACATCAAAACTGGCAACTTGATGAGTCATGGGCATCACACAGACAAAAAAGTCGTATTTCTCTGTTCCCCACCAGCTGAGACATGACAGGTGTAGACTGCATCTCCCTGGCTACCATGAAGAAGATGATCTAACATGTGCTGTGATGTTAGGTGGGAGCCTGTTTTGTGAACCTAATTGCTGTTCTGTTAGATCATCCCTCATTTACTCAAGTATTGAAGCAAACAAACAAACAAAAAACCCACCTCTTTTATTATTTTAAGTTACTACATTATTTGTAATATTGGACCTATTCATGGATCTAGCTTTGGACCACTAGTTTGTATTCAACCACAATTTGTAAACATTAATGGTGTTTCCATTCGGAGCAGAATGACTTTTCATGTATATTCCCAATGTGTATGCTCACAGTCCATGACTGTGTAAGTCACAATTGAAACAGTATGACTAGACTGCTCTGACAAAGGCGGACTAAGGTGTTTGTTTTTTGTTTTTGTTTTTGTTCCTGAAGGATCTACTACATGTGAACATGAGTATTGTTTTTGAGTTATTAAGGTCATTCATTCAGTAGAGAAATACCCATGAAACATCTAATTTTATCCTAATGAGAATACAACTAGAGCTTGCTTGTACACAATGACTGTGTTGGCCAAGGCAAAGTTGAGATTCAATTATTGATAAGCAGCATCTGAACAGATTGAGAAGAAAATTATTGCATATGTGAGGTAATAACAAGAACAAAAAATGTTAAAGCTATCACATCGTTGCAATATCAGCAAACCCTTTCTCTAAAAGTTGGAAGCAAAATAAGCAAATGAATAATGAAGTAAATAGAATGTCAAGGATGAAGTTAATGTAAGAATTGACCTACTCCTTTAGCTAGTCAATGAAATATACTATTTTCAATGTGTTTTGAGGAATCAGAATGGGTTAACCAACTGTTCAGATGGCATCTTCAGGTCTCTATTTTAAGAGGCTTAAAACCACCCTGGTGGCGCCGTGGCCTTCAAGGAGCACTCTGGCTGCACTTCTTCCAAAACAGATCTATTGGTTCTTTTGGCAGTCCGTGGCACTTTCAGTATCTAAGGGACCTGAAAGAAGGGTTGTTGCTGTTGTGACGTGTTGTTGAGTCAGTTCTGACTCATAGCAACCTTGTATAGGGTTTCCAAGGAGTAGCTGGTGGATTTGAACCAAAGAAGTCTGGCGCTTATCCTACAGCACAAATCTCTAAAAAATAGAGTTCTGATAATAAGACAACAAGAAACATTCATTCTCTGTGGGGAGACAGAGCCTCTATTATGGAAGTTCTGCTATGCTCATATCCTAGTCCCCAATTCCTCGGGACGTCACCTCTTTTTGCAAAGTGTCCTTACAGAAGTAATTAGTTCAGTTAACACAAGATCACACTGCAATAGGATGGTTCCTAATCCAATTTGACTGTTGTCCTTCTAAGAAGAGGACAAGTGGCACACAGACACAAAGAAGACAGTCCTGTCATGATGGTGAGTAATGCTGCCACAAATCACAGAATGCCGGAAGTATCAGATGCTGAAAGAGTTAAAGAAGGGCTCCTCTCCTAGAGACTTCATGGAGAATAGGGCTCTGTGAACACCTTAATTCTGCACTTCTAGTCTCTGGAATTGTGAGAAAATAAATTTCTGTTGTTTTGAGCCACCTGATTTCTGATACTTTTTTACAGCAGCTCTAGGTAATAAATACAGCTACAGCAGGTAAAAATCGTTTCTAGGGAGGGAATACACAGGAAAAGCATCTTAGATGTAGGAATGATTTGTGGTCCTCTAAGAGCCACAACATCTATCAGACATACAGTGTGTCTGTGATATTCAAATGCCCCAGTGGTGGGTGATGAGGAAAACAATGTTTAGAAAGGTTCCTTGCAGGGACAATAATGAAGAAAAGATTGACAAGTACTGCATTATGAGTAGAGGAATAGTGGTTTTTGTACAAACTCCAGTGAATCACGGCACAGGGGACACAGGTTAATTAACATGGACCTATGGGACTTAAAGGAGTCCTGGAGTGGGGCTGTGGGTTAATGTGCCAGACTGCAAAGCCATTTGAACTGCAAGGTTGGTGGTTCAAACTCACCAGCTGCTCCTCGGAAACCCTATACAGGGTCGCTATGGGTCGGAACCAACTCCGCGGCACTGAACAACAATAATGGGACTTAGAAAGGAGCTCTGGTAGCGTAGTGGTTATGAGTCGGGATGCCAACCTTAAGGTCAGCAGTTTGAAACTACCAGCGGTTCCGCATGAGAAAGTTGAGGCATTTCTGCTTCCGTATAGATTTACAGCCTCGGAAACACTGTGCAGGGTCACTGTGAGTTGGAACCAATTCCACGGTACTTAACAACAACATGGGACTTAGAATTCTGTTTCCTAATGTACTTGTCTTGGACCTTGTCCACTTTGACTTACTCTGCCAACCTGTCTCCTCCTGGTCAAATTGGTCCCCAAGTTTCTCCATCCCAGGATGACATTAATTCTAAATCTCGGTTTCACCCTAGGCAGCATCTTCAGGAGTGTCCAACATCTCTCACAAAGTCTATTGCAGAGCAAGCTGTGCTTGAGGACTCCCTCTATGTTTACCTGGGGACCAAGGTTGCACTTTAGAATCACACAAGAAGTGTGATTCTAACACAATACTGGTGCCCATCTACAGAGATTCTAATTTAATTGGTTTTCCAGGAGACTAGTGACCTCCTGGATGAAGAGATTCACTACTAGCCAAAGAGATTGGTGGTTCAAACCCACCTGAAAGTGCCCCTGAAGAAACCTCTAGCAATCTGCTTCCAAAGGTCACAGCCTGGAAAACCCAATCAAGCAGTAATTTGTTTTCAAACTGACATCTTTACTCTTCAACACTTTACAGAGGTCTGTGTAACAGATTCGATTAATGCAATACATCGTTTGATTTCTGGACTGCTGCCTTCTTGAGTGTTGGTGGTCGATTGAGCAAAATTAAGTCTTTGACAACTTTAATCTTTTCTCTAATTATATGGGTGTTGTTTATCAGTCCATTGGTGAGAATTGTTGTTTTCCTTACATTGAGGTATAGCCCATACAGAAGGCTGTGGTCTTTGATCTTCATCAGTAAGTATTTCAAGTCCTCTTCACTTTCAGCAAACAAGCTTGTGTCATCTGTATATTGCAAATTGTTCGTGAGTCTTCCTCCAATCCTGATGTCATGTTCTTCTTCTTATAATCCAGTCTCTCAGATTATTTGTTCATCATGCATATTAAACAAACATAGTGAAAGCAAACAATCCTGGCACACACCTTTCCTAATTTTAAACCATTCAGTGTTCCCTTGTTCTGTTTGAACAACTTCCTTTTTGTATATATACAGGTTTCTCATTAGCACAATTAAAAGTTCAGAATACTCATTCTCTGTATTGTTGTCCACAGTTTGTCATGATCCATACAATTGAAAGCCTTTGTATAGTCAATAAAGCACAGGCAAACATCTTTCTTGTACTCTCTACTTTCAGTCAAGATCCATCTGATTTCATCAATGATATCCCCCATTCCACGTCCTCCTTTGAATTCAGTTTGAACCTCCAGAAGTTTTCTGCCAATGTATGGTTGCAGCTATTTTTTGAATTATCTTTAGCAAAAATTTCCTTGCATGCGATATTAATGATATTGTCCAATGATTTCCAAATTCCTTTGGAATGGGAACAAGTACAGATCTCTTCCAGTCATTTGGCCAGGTAGTGAGTGGTCTTCCAAATTTCTTGGCAGAGATGAGTGAGTGTCTGCAGTGTTGCATCAGTCTGTTGAAAGATTTTATTTTGTATTCCATCAATTTCTTGCACCTCGTTCTTTGCTAATACCTTCAATGTACCTTGGACTTCTTCTTTCAGGATCATTGACTCTTGATCATATGCCACCTCTTGAAATAGTTGAATATCGACTGTTTCTTTTTGGTACAGTGACTGTGTGTTCCTTCCATCTTCTTTGGATGCATTCTGTATCATTCAATATTTTGGCCATAGAATCTTTCACTATTTCAAGTCAAGGCTTGAATTTTTTTTTTATTCAGTTCCCTCTGCTTGAGAAATGCTGAACATGTTCTTCCTTTTTGGTTTTCTAACTCCAGGTCTTTGCACATTTCATTATAATATTTGACCTTTTCTTCTTGAGCTACTCTTTGAAATTTTATATTCATCTCTTTTACCTGATCACTCCTTCCATTTGCTTTAGCATCTTTACAATGGAGAGCAAGTTTCAGAGTCTCTTCTGATGTCCATTTTGGTCTTTTCCTCCTTTCTTGTCTTCTTAATGACCTTTTGCTTTCTTCCTTTATGATATTCTTGATGTCATTCCACAACTCTTCTGATCTTTGGTCTTCAGTGTTTAATACATCCTATCTGTTCTTCAGATGATCTCTAAAACATGTGAGATATGTTCAAGGTCATATCTTGACTCCTGTGTACTTGTTTTAATTTTCTTATGCTTCAGCCTGGACTTGCATATGGGTAATTGATGGTCTGTTCGACACTCTGCCCCTGGTCTTATTTTGGATGATGATATGGAACTTTTCCACCATCTGTTTGCACAGATGTAGTCAATCTGATTTCTGTGTAGTCCATCTGGTGAGGTTCAGGTGTAAAATCATCTTTTATGTTGCTCAAAAAATGTATTTGCAATGAAGTCAACACATCTTGATTGCAATAAAATGCAGTGTTCAGTAATAATGTGAACAGTTGTATCTGACAAATTAGTAGATAGCATAAATGAAAAGGACAAATTCCTAGAAAGGCACAAAGTATCAAAATTGATTCACTCAATTTTTGGTTTCATTTTTGTTCTTTTCTTCTTTTTCTAGTATCTACTTCTAATCTGTATTATTGCTTGACTTCTGTTTGATTTTTAATTGGTTTCCTTTTTTCCCCCTATTCTTTTAAGAAGGAAAGTTAACTTACTAATTTGCGATCTTTCTTCCTGCTTTAACGTAAGCATTTACAGCTATAAATTGCCCTCTAAGCACTATTTTGGCTGCATTTCATATGTTTTGGTGTGTTCTTTTGATTCATCTCCAAACATTTTCTAAGTGTGTTGTTTTGTTTTGATTCATTTCAAAATGTTTTCTAATTCTTCTCAGTCCATTAGTTACATAAGAGTATGTGTTTTACCATTAAGTTATTTATGAAGTTTCCAAATTCATCTTTAATTTCATTCCATTTCAGTCACAAAATATACCTTGTATGACCTCAATCCATTTAAATTTTTTTAGGCCTGTTTTATGACTTCACACTTCTAAAATCTATCCTTGATTATTTTCATGAGCACTTCAGAAATACTTGTTCTGCTGTTGTTTTAAGAATGTTTGGTTAGTTTAGTTGATTTGTAGGACTTTTCAACTTTTCTGTTTCATACTGACCATCTTCCTTTTTGCTCTACCCGTTATTAAAAGTGAGGTATTGAAGTTTCTAACTATTATTTTGAATCATTTCCCTGTAAGTTCTATCTACATTTTCTTTATGTATTTAAGGGTTCTATGTTAGGTGAGTATATGTTTATCTCCTTTAACTCTGGCATACTTCCCTGTATCTTCACCAATCTTCATCATTCTACTGCCAACTTCCCTCTTCTTGTTTATTGTCTTCCTCCTTCTTTTGTATTATCCATCTCATTACCCAGATTTCTTCATATCTTTGTTGACTGCCTGAATGTTTTCCTTGGTGAAGTGTCTGTTCATGTCTTGTGCCCATTTTTTAATTGGATTGTTTGTCTTTTACTTGTAGTTTCCTATAAATTTTAGAGATTAGTCCCTTGTCTGGTGTGTCATTGCATAAAACTTTCCCCCAGTCTGTTGGCTCCCATTTTACTCTTTCAGCAAAATCTTTTGATGCACATAAGGGTCTAATTTTTAGGAGGTCCCAGTCATCTATTTTGTCTTCTGTAGTTTGTGTGAATTTAGTAATGTTTGATATGTATTATGGCCCTTAAGGTTGTCCCTATTTTTTCACTGATGATCTTTATAGTTTTAGGTTTTACATTTAGGTCTTTAATCCATGTTGAGTTTGTTTTTGAATATGGTGTGAGATATGGGCTTAGCTTCATTATTCTGCAAATGGATTTCTAGTTTTGCCCCGCACCATTTGTCGAAGAGACTCTCTTCCACATTTAATGTGTTATGGTCCTTTGTCAAAGATTAGCTGACTGCATGTGGAGGGATTCACTTCTGAGTTCTCAATTTTGGGCCATTTATGTATGTATCTTTTGTTGTACCAATACAAGGCTGCTTTGACCACTGTGGGCTGTGTAGTAAATGTTGAGATCAGGAAGCGAGAGTCATACAGCTTTGTTCTTCTTCTTACACAGTGTTTTGCTTATCTAAGGAAATCAAGAAAATTTCTTTAAAATAAATTTTCATGACAGAAAACTTTACAGAGATGCAAGTTTAGTAAGTGCTATCATCAAGTACCAAGTGCTATCTAATTATTATTCAAGTGTGATCTAATTACTCAAGTACTCTGTAAGTACAATATAAGAATTCACCATGACATTCACAAAGTGCTTGATAAGTCCTATTGTTGGAGGTCAAATAAGACTCAAATTTATGAGAACCTGTGAGCAGTTAGAAACTCATAAGATGATACATCAGTGGAAGGAGATACTGTGGGTTTGAACAACACCTTGCTGTTTCTTAACGCTTCTTGTTTTTTGAGATGAATGGACATAGTCCTCTGGTGCATGAATAAGGAACTTAGGAACAGGCGTCAGTTTGTGGAAAGATGGTAATTTTGCTGTTAGAAAAATCTTCATGAAATTATGTGATGTGAGGCTGACCTAGTGGTTCAACACCAGCTGCTCTTAGGGAGAAAGATGAGGCAGTCTGCTTCCGTAAAGATTTACAGTCAAGGAAACTCTATAGAGAGGTTCTACTCTGCCCTGTAGGCTGCTGTGAGTCAGAAAGTCCATTCGATGCACTGGGTTGTTTTGGTTTGGAAGACAGAATAAATGCAGATATCATTGGGCTCAGCTCTCCACTGTCAGTAGAAGGCAGACAACTAGGCTTACATATTGACAAGACAATGCTGGCTTTGTTCCAATTAGAAAAACGTGTTCCTTCTGTGTATGCCATCTAGTGAAAGACGTGTGTATGTTGTTGTTGTTGTGAAGTGCTGTTGAGTGAATTCCGACCCATAGCAACACTGTATAGGGTTTCCAAGGAGCTACTGGTGAGCTTGAACCACCAACCTTGCAGATCAAACTGATTTTGCAATGTAGTGCCACATCAGAAGTCCTGTTTTATGTTTTTTAATGTTTGCAATGAAGAACTCATTTCTTGTTATTAAGTGCCATCAAGTCGGTTGTTGTTGTTAAGTGCCATCAAGTCGGTTCCGACACATAGCGACCCTGTACAGGGTTTCCGAGGAGCGGCTGGTGAGCTTGAACCGCAAACCTTGCAGTTCAAACGGCTTTGCAGTCTGGCGCATTAACCCACAGCACCACACCAGGATTCCATTAGCCTTGCAAAAGTCTATCATGTGCTTTCCAGCATCATTTCTATCACTAGTCCATATTTTCTAACTACCAATCCTTCCTCTTTGTTTTCAACCTCTGCATTCCAATCACCAGTAATTATTATACATTCTGATTACATGTTTGATTAATTTCAAACTGAAGAATTTCATAGAATTATTCAATTTCATCATCACTGGCTTTAGTGTTGGTGTGGGGAACATCTGGCCAGCAGGCTGTCTAATGCCTACAAAATCATTTGGTCTGGCCCTGCCAAGGCAACTGCAGTTTTCAGCCATGACATTAGGGTGAGTTAATTACATGTATGACCAAATTTAATTTTGTAGGTTAATTTTTCAGTTGATAATTTTATATGGCCAGCAAATGACGTTATGAATTTGGGCAGAGAAAAGGTTCCCCACCTTTTCTTTAGTGACTGGTGCATACATCTGAGTAATAGTGGTACAAAATTGTCTTCCTTGTAGGCATATCAATATTATTCTATCACAGACAGCATTATACTTCAAGATAGATCTTGAAATGTTCTTTTTGATGATGACTGTGACACCATTCCTCTTCAATTTGTCATTTATCATAGTAAATCATATAATTGTTAGATTCAAAATGGCCAATACCAGTCCACAAAAGTCAAATTGACTACATCTGTGGAAAGAGAAGAAGCTCTGGTAGTGTAAGAATTATGGTTGAGCTGCTAACCTCAAGGTCAGCAGTTTGAAACTGCCAGCTGTTCTGTGGGAGAAATATGAGGCTTTACCTTGTCTATATTCAAAAGTAAGTTTTAGAGTGTTTTCTGACATCCTTCTTGGTCCCTTCTTTCTGTTCTTTCTTTTCAACGACTTACTGCTTTCCTCATGTAGGATTTTCTTGATGTCATTCCACAACTCTTCTGGACTTCCCTTACTAGTACTCAGTGTTTCAAGTCTTCTCTTGAGATGGTCTTTAAATTCAGGTGCAATATGTTCAAGGTTATATTTTGGCTCTGATGAACCACTTTCAATGTCCCACTGTAAGCACCTGACCTTCTTTTGGTTGATGATATTGAGCTTCTCCATCATCTCGTAGTCAATTTGATTCTTATGTATTCAACCTGATAAAGTCCATGTATATAGTCACCATTTAAGTTATTGACAAAGATATTTGCAATAAATTAGTCATTAGGCTTGCAGAACGTTATGTGATCTCACCATCCTTTCAATCACCATGGCCACATTTTCCAACTACTCATCCTTCCTCTTTGTTTCCAACTCCTGCAATCCAATCACCAGTAATTATTAATGCCTCTTGATTTCCTATTTGATCAATTTCAGGTTTCTTCAATGATTTCACCATAGCGGTTGGTGCGAACATTTAATGGTAGTAGTATTAACTGGTCTTCTTTGTAGGTTTGTGGATATTATTGTATCACAGTCAGAACTGTACTTGAATCTTAAAATGCCATTTTTCATAATGACTGTGACACCATTCCTCTTCAGTTTCTCATTCCTGGCATAGTAAACCATGATTGTCCATTTCAAAGCGGCCAATACCAACCTAGTTCACTTACTACTTATTGCTTAGGATATCAATCTTTATGAGTTCCATTTTGTTTCTGTAACTTACAAATTTTCTAGATTCATACTTTGTGCATTCCACATTCTGATTATCACTGGATGTTTTCCTCTGTGTCTTCTCTTTGTGAACTGTGCCCCATCATCAAATGATGGTCCCAAATGTTTTGCTCCATCTACATCATTGAGATCTACTCTACTTTGAAGAGGCAGCTCTTCCCAGTCGTATCTTGAGTGCTTTCCAACCTGAGGGGCTCATTTTCTGGCACCTTATCAGGTAATGTTCTTCTGGTGTTCTTAAGATTTTCAGTGGCTAACCTTTCAGAAGTGGTCTGCCTTTTTATGGAAGATCTCCTGAAAACTGTCCACCCTGGGTGACCATGCTGGCGTTTATAATACCAGTGGCATAGCAGCACAGCAGCATACATGTCTCCACAGTGTGACAAACAGACAGATGAGTGGTAGGTAGGTACCATTAATAGACTACAAGGGAAAACTACAGAGTAGGTGAAAATATTTCTGAAATATGTAAATGACACATATAAAGAATGAAGATAAGTTAGAAAATGGTTTTTGAACACACACCTGTTAAATGCAAAATGGAATAGTCAAATGACCAATGAATGAGTATTTGAAACAATAAACAACCTCATTAGTGATCAGGGAAAAGTAAAAAAAAAAGTCACAATAAAGTACCAATGCAATCATCATAATGACTACAATGAAAAAGACAAGCAATAGCATGGGTAGAAAAAGGCTGAGGAAACGGAGAACCCTTATTGACAGCTGGCGGAACAACTTCTTTGGCAAACTGTTGGACAATGTTAGCTAACACTCATTGTGTATGTAACCCGGGATACGGTAATTCTACTGTTCGGCAATCAAAAAGGATACATAGATGTACCAACTGGTGTGTATTTGTGTGTGTGTGTTCACAGCATTGTTGTTTTTAATAGCCAAACAAGACACAACCGAAATGCTTGTCAACATAATAGAGATATAATGCGTATGACATACACACAATGGAATATGATACAGTAGATACACACATAGATAAAGTGCATGATCCAAAGACACACATCACAATACTCTATTCAGATAACATTTGAAAACAGAAAAAAATTAGTCAGAGTTATTACAACTGGATTTTACAATTTGGCTTGACAGATACAAATAGGCATAGGGTTCAATGAGATGCTTAAAGGGAACTGTATATTTCGTCAGTATTTGCCGAATATGAGGGTAGACATCAAGAGACGAAAATAGTTCAATGCCTTGGCATACTCAAAAGGAGTCTAACAATAGCCAGACCGAATGCCATTAAGTTCTACAAACAGTCAGCTCTGTGGAATATTTGATCACTGCTCTCCTACACTTTGGCTGTTACATTACCTGAGCTAGTCTTCAAATGCTTCCATAGATGGTTTATGATTAATGGGCACTCATGATTAATTATGAGTTCACAGAAAGTTGTGGCAAAGTTATAACTTCTTTAAAGTGAAATTTCAACCCAGGAGAATATCTTCTGGTGAATGGGGGTTTGGGATTCTTTTTTCCTGTTTCTGGATTATAAAGAAGTCAATTCTCACTTGTAAATTCTATTAAAGTTTAAGGTGAGAGAATGACCGTACAATGAAGGTGAAAAAGCTTAACAAGCACTCCCTAATTGGCCTGTAGAGACTTCATCTCTGAGGGCAAAGACAAGACTTCTTCCAAACCTCTTGTACTCAGCAGCTCTCCTCTCTTCCTGGGCAATGGTGGCCTGCCTCCTGGAGGTAAGCCTTCATCTTCAGAGTTAGCTCGGAGCTTACTTAGGTCTATGAGCTATGACACTGGGGTTCTATGAAGTCCCAACCTCTCTACACTTGTAGACTCAGGTGACAAACATACTGAATTTGGTCACTGGAGATATGCCTGTCCATTTGGTTATAGGAAAATACAGTTTGAATAGCCCAGACAAGGAGAATGCTCTTTTGGACACCTCTGAGAAGAGCTGCAACTCATGGGGAGCTCTAGATACTGTCACTGGGGTCCCAGGTGAAGCTGCATCCCACCTCTTCCCACAACACTCCACTGTCCCCCAGAGCACCCCACCTATCCCATAGCATCCACAAGTTCCTTGATATCTGGACAGGAAGACAGATTTGTGCTAACAGTTCATTTCTAAATGATGATGGTCAGAAGACAAGTTCATATGAATAACCTACTTTAAGCTTTCTGTGGTTCCAAACATTGTGTATGTGTGTGTGTGTGTGTGTGTGTGTGAGAGAGAGAGAGAGAGAGAGAGAGAGAGAGAGAGAGAGAGAAAGTGGGGGTAGAGGGGGAGAGAGCAACATAACAAATTAACATTTTTGGGAAATCTCAAGTTTCCTGTGTGGCATTAGTTTTCTTTTGAGAAGTAGCCTTGTGATGTGTAGGAAACTTGAATCACAGTTTTAGGGGGAAAAAAAGTTGGGCAGAAATATCTTTTATCATTGCTATTATTCTGTTTTGACACCACCATCTTGCTTTTGACTATGAAAAAATGTGTTTCTATTGTACAAGAAAACAGTTGAAATTCAACAATTTCTACACGTAATGTTCAGTGACATTGGCTACAATCTTTCCATTGCGTCAGCATTCCTAGTTCTGTTCTGATTGTTCCACTTCCATTAATTTAGTCTCACTACCCCCATCTTTCTCATGTGTGCTAAGAGTAACTGCTAACCTTTGCATCTCATGAATGTGTGTGTGTATGAAAATTTTATTGCCCTTTGGATGAAAGTTTACAGACCAAAGTCATTTTCCATTCAACAATGTAGACAAATTGTACAACAACATAAACAGTTTGTACAACAATGTAGACAAATTGTAAAACAACATAGACAATTTTTACAACAACATAAACAATTTGTACAACATAGACAATTTGTACAACAACGTAGACAATTTGTACAACAACATAAACAATTTGTACAACAATGTAGACAATTTGTACAAC
>NW_006408559.1:16675841-16689075 GCF_000296735.1 Chrysochloris asiatica
TAGACAATTTGTACAACAACGTAGACAATTTGTACAACAACATAAACAATTTGTACAACAATGTAGACAATTTGTACAACGTAAACAATTTGTACAACAACATAAACAATTTGTACAACAATGTAGACAATTTGTACAACAACATAAACAATTTGTACAATGTAGACAATTTGTACAACATAAACAATTTGTACAATGTAGACAATTTGTACAACGTAAACAATTTGTACAACATAGACAATTTGTACAACAACGTAGACAATTTGTACAACAACGTAAACAATTTGTACAATGTAGACAATTTGTACAACAATGTAGACAATTTGTACAACAACATAAACAATTTGTATAATGTAGACAATTTGTACAACAGCATAGACAATTTGTACAACAATGTAGACAATCTGTGCAAATTTTGCTTCATGACACAAGGTGTAACCCCTTCAGTGTATCAGTACTCTTTCCACTTCCTCCCTGGGCTCCCCATTTTCATTTGCTCTTCTTCTCTTTGCCTTCTTGCCTTCTAAGCTGTGTTTTTGAGCAAACGTTGACCTTTTGATCTCTTCTGGTGGATTGTTGTAAGAAGTACACTCCTCTTGGGTGTGATTGCCACTTCGTAGACCTGTCTGTTGTTTGGCTAAAAGTTGATCTCTGGGAGAAGGTTCAGTTCCAGGCTTGAAGGGTGTGTAAGGGGCACAGTCTCAGAGTTTCCACCAGTCTCTTACCAAACCAGTCAGCCTAGTCCTTTTTATGATTTTGAATTTTGTTCTACAGTTTTCTCCCACTCTGTCCAGAACTTTCTATTGTGATCCTGATAAGAATAGTCAGTTATGGTAACTGGGAGCCATTTGGTTCTTCTGGTCTCTGAGTAGTGGAAGCTGCGGTTCATATGGTTTGGACTAATCATTTCTTTAAGTCTTTGATGGTCTTCATTCTTTGCACTGAATGGGGAGAAACCAATAGTTGCACCTCTTATGGCTGCTCGCAAGCTTTTAAGATCCAGTTGCTACTTACCAAAGTGAATGTTGTCTTTGTGGACTGTTATGCCAACTGACCTAGATGTCCCTGAGATTGTGGTCCTAAGCCCTCAGGCCCAGTGACTCATTCCTTCAAGATGTTTGGAGATGGCTAAAAAGTCATATAACATGTATCATTGCCAAAAACTTTTCCTCGTCTGTGGGTTCTCTTTTTACTCTTTTGGTGAAACCGTTTGTTGCACCTAGGTATCTAATGTTTAGGAGATACAGTCATTTTGTTTGTCTTCTGCTTCTTGTGTGTTTTCAGTTGTGTTTGATAGTATATTGATGCCAGATTTACTGGCTTAAAAGACACTGGTGGGACCTTGAGACTGTGGCTCTTGGTCGCCTTTCAAGTCTGGAGCTGAGCTCACCTTCAAGGCTCAAGTTTCAGCTTAGCAGGAGATAGGTAGATAGGGGACTACAATGTTAATGCGGTCATGCACACCACAGATTGGTCAACCATTTGAGATCAAAAGGACAGCATTTTCCTTAGGACAAAAATTTAGAAGGGCCTGGAAGGCAGAACAGAAACAAGAATCATAGGAAGGAAGTGGCATAAACCTTAAGGAGCTTGTAATCAATCAGATGAAATGAATTGTGTAATTTGTGGAATGGAAAACTGATGATCTGCATGTAAGCCTTCACTCAATTCACAACAGAAAGTTTAAACAAGAGACGTTTCATAAAGTTTTCCTCTATGTGCTTTTCTGTATACAAGGATATCATTTGTAACACATACAAATACATATGTAGAAATAACGTATGGATAATATTTTAAAGAGCATAGTTTTTAGGGGTGAAATGATATTTTTTGAGCTAACCAAATCAGTCATTTCTAGACATATTTCCATATCATTTATTGAAAAATTTTAAAGACTTTTTTGTGTACTTTCATGATTTTTTGGTTGTTTTTTTTTTTTTGCATATCATCAATTTTACCATTCCTCTTGTGCCCCTCTTCATTTTTTCTCTTCCTCTCCTTGTAGCGAGTGAGGCCAGATGAGAGCAGGTAAACTGGGAAATGCAAACTTACTGACAACACCACACATAGTCTCCCAGGGAGTTGAATTGTAGTTGTCCAGTGCCTTCTAGTCGCTTCTGACTCATAGAAATCCAAGGAGCGCCTGGTGGGTTTGAACTGCTGACCTTGCGATTAGCAATCCAGTGCTCATCCTACAACACCCAAACAGAAGTTGGCTAGTCAGAGGTCTCCCTATTTGTGGCCAGTGACTTCCTGGACCTTGAGAGGCATTACTGGCCAAAGTCCAAGTCTACCACAGTTTCTTTGTCAAGGTCTTAGCTTACTGGTTTTATTTTGTAATAAACGAGAGATTCACAATTGTGAGAGATTAGCATTTGTCAGACAGGGTTTCCAACAAGTCTCTATGCTTTGTATTGAGAATACACACAGTCATCACCAGGCATCTTCTGTTCTGTTTTAATGTTTTATTCCTTCGCTGCAGAGGTTCTTTTGCCTGAATTGTCTTAGCATTGGATCATAAAAGTGTCCTTTTGTTTGTGGTTAGGTTCCATGGCTGGTCCCAGACTCTGGCTTTCCCCTTGAAGGAAACTTGGTTCTATCTTTTATACCCGAGGGATTTGAGAGTGATATTTTCATATTTCGACTTTTCCTTTCTTATAAGGGATAAAACATGAGGCTTTCCTTTCTCTGATAGAAATATTGCAAACCTTCTTGCTAACCTCCTGAAGATCAACAGTAAATGCTAAAGACCTGGAAAAAAAAAATCATACTTTGATTACCACCCTTTGTGTAAATTAAATCAATTATCTCTTGTATGGTGGTGGTGGTGGTGGTTATGTGCTGTGGAGTTGGTTTTGACTCATAGAAACCCTGTACAGGGTTTCCGAGGCTGTAAATCTTTACAGGAGAAGAAAACATCATCTTTTTCCCATGGAACATCTGGTAGTTTAGAACTGCTAACCTTGCAGTTCACAGCTCAATTCATAACCACTATGCTACCAGAGCTCCCTGAATAGGAATAGTTTTTCAAGCTTAAGTTATTCATCAATGAAGGAAGGATTGTTATATGAGACTAGCCATAGGCTCATCTTCTGGTAAATCTCAGTGTCCCTGCTTCTTAAGTAACTACAGTTAGCTGTCTTCATTGTCATGAACACTGTAAGGACAAGAATGGTTCTGGTCTTATATCCAATGGCACTATCTCATCACAAGCAAGCAGATGATACCTGGTTAGGACAATGGTACATGGATTGCTTTTCCTGTACTTAAAAGTCAGAGTAATCAAGGAAATAAAACCTCCAAACATGGGATGTTGAGACGTAACTGCCTGAAGTCCACAATGCTTTTAGAAATTGCTTATGATTTGAATAAGTTGCAAACACAAGATTACTAGAAGTGTCAGAATCAGTTTCTGAGTACTGGAGCCCGCCTGATACCTCCGGGAGGACTGACATATCATCAGTATGCAAAAATTTGGGGCCAGTATTGCTGTGATCCTGTAGGATAGATAATGCACTGAACCAAAAGGTTGGTTTGAACAGCAAGGTCAGTGGTTCAAATGAACCAGCAGCTCCTCAGGAAGCCCATACAAGGTCGCTATGAGTTGGAACTGATTCGATGGCACTTAACAACACTGATCAGACTTGACCTTCTGGTCATGTGGGTTTGGGGTGAGGTGGCACAGCACAAAGAGAGTTCAGGCTTCCTAAGGGGAAATTGTCAGGTATTTGAGATGGGAATGAATGTACGGGGGGGTCTCAAGGAGACAGACAACTAGCTGTCAGTTCATGAATTTAATTCCAATTAGTTATTTCCCTATCACATCACATATTCTATCACATACTCTCCAGAGCAAAACTCACCATCCAGGCCACATACAAGGAAACATACAAATTCTAACTCACCAATCAGGATACAGACAAGGAAACATATAAACTCTAACTCACCAATCAGGATACAGACAAGGAGACATACCAACAGAATTGGTGGGAATGTACAGCCAGTTCCCATGATCTCTTAGTTAAGATGGAGGCTCATTTCCCATGATCTCTTAGTTAAGATGGAGGCTCGTATTTGGGCTCTTGTCATTTGTGAAGCAAACAGCTTGCTGCGACTTTGATTTTGATTTGCTTTTTGACAGTGGCATCCTGCTGCTCATGGTCTCTGCCTGGCATCTGGAGGAGGAGAGCACATCTTTTCTTCTTCTCCAATCTCATGGACGAGTCCCAGTGTGTCCAGACTTCTCAAGCCTGAGACAGATCTTCCTTCTTTAATTTACTGGCTCTGAAATTCAGTTCTTCACAATGCTTTACCACTTAAAATATATCAGATAGTTGCTTGCTTCTAATTACAAATGAGTGGAAATGGAGCATCACATTTTTGTAGGCAGAAAATCCAGGGATATAAAGTACATTTGAAAAAGATGCTCATTCTTGTTAAGTTGCATAAATATGGATTCTGAGACAGTAAGAAGGAAATTCAATAGAGACATGAATAAACCCCTGGGAGAAAAATTTGGCCTAAAGAAGAGAATCCATTTTTACCATTAATCATTTTAACTCAAATGTCTAACATCTCAAGAAGAAAAGAAATCTCTTCGCCAATCTGCATCTCATTAGTGGGGTCTACTGTGTTCCAGAACACAGGAGGAAGGACCAATAGCCTGGAAACTTCATGGCATAAATATCATGGCTTGCAGTTAAAATTCCATGGCTCTTTGGTTTACATGACCCTGTGAGGTCCTCTGCCACCACCACCCTGACCTGGGATTTATTATAACTTGGCTTTCGTTCCCAGAGGCTCATGGACCGGGAGAACCAGACATGGATAAGTGAGTTCCTCTTGCTGGGGCTCTCCACTGACTGGGGTACGCAGGTGTCCCTCTTTGTCCTGTTCTTGACCATGTACCTGGTGACTGTGGTGGGTAACTCCCTCATCATCATCCTCATCAGACTGGACAGCAGGCTTCACACCCCCATGTACTTCTTCCTCAG
Organism: Chrysochloris asiatica; assembly: GCF_000296735.1. Lineage (NCBI taxonomy): Eukaryota > Metazoa > Chordata > Mammalia > Afrosoricida > Chrysochloridae > Chrysochloris > Chrysochloris asiatica. The sequence continues at coordinate 16,680,836 of NW_006408559.1, forward strand.
TGTCCTGTCCTTTGTGGACATCTGCTACACCAACAGCACGGTCCCTCAGATGTTGGTTCACTTCCTGTCAGTCTGGAAATCCATCTCGTTCCCCAGCTGTGTGCTCTAGCTGTATGTTTCCTTGTCAATGGGCAGCACGGAGTTTTTCCTACTGGGAGCCATGGCCTATGACCGCTATGTGGCTGTGTGTCACCCTCTGCATTACATGGTCATCATGCATGGAGGGCTGTGCATGGGGATGGCTGCTGGCTGCCTGGCAGCTGGCTTTGCAAACTCACTGATGCAGACCACCATCATCTTCAAGTTGCCCTTTTGTCGTAACATCATCAACCACTTTGCCTGTGAGATGCTGGCTGTATTGAGGCTATCCTGCACGGACATCTCCTTCAACAAGGTCATGGTGGCCATCTCTGGTGTCCTAGTGATCATGCTCCCCTGCTTCCTGGTCCTGTTCTCCTATGCTCGCATAGTGGCTGCCATCCTGCGCATCCGTTCAGTGCAGGGACGCCGCAAAGCCTTTGGGACCTGCGCCTCCCACCTCACTGTGGTCTCCATGTGCTTTGGCACAGCCATTTTCACCTACATGAGGCCTGTGGCTAGCTCCTCAGCTGAACAGGAGAAGATGGTAGCCCTCTTTTATGCTGTGGTGACCCCCATGCTGAATCCCTTGATCTACAGCTTGAGAAACAAGGAGGTGAAGAGTGCCCTACAAAGAGTGTTGGGAAAACTTAGTGAAGAAAGGTAAAGACTCAGAGAATGTCTCCTTCTCCAGCTGTACAAAGAAGGACATTCCAAACAAAAAGGAAATGCCTGGTTGGTATGCCCATACTCCTCAGAATGCCGACAAGGTAGACCAGATGAGCACATTTCCATACACTGGCTTTCCACATTAGGGTTTTATTTGTTTGTTCGTTTGTTTGTTAAATACATGACTGCCCTATTACTTGTTAGTTGCTATTTAGTTGTCTTCAACTCATGGAGACCTCACATTCAACAGAATGGAACATTGCCTGGTCCTGTGCCATCTTCGTAAGCACTGACATACTTGAGTCCATTGTTGTATTCACTGTCTGTTTTGAAGGCCTTTCGACCTAGAGGACTCATCTCCAGCACTACAGCAATCGGTACTCTGTTGGGACCCATGATTTCATTGGCTAGTTTTCAGATGTGAATCACCAAGACCTATCTTCCTCATCTGTGTTAGTTTGGAAGTGCTACTGAAATCTGTCCACCATGGGGACCATTCTGGGATTTGGCATAGCTTCCATTATCGTAGCAACACACATGCCCACAGTACAACAAACTGACAGACGAGTGGTGGTGATATCATGTTGTTGTTGTTGTTAAAATGAAGAAAGGTGTGCGACAAGGTTGTATTCTTTCACCATACTTATTCAACCTGTATGCTGAGCAAATAATACAGGAATCTGGGTTCTATGAAGAAAAACGTGGCATCAGGATTGGAGGAAGACTCATTAACAACCTGTGATATGCAGGTGATACAACCTTGCTTGCTGAAAGTGAAGAGGACACCAAACATTTACTGAGGAAGATCAAAGAGTACAGCTTTCGGTATGGATTGCATCTCAATGTCAAGAAAACAAAAATCCTCACCACTGGACCAATGAACAACATTCTTCTCAACGGAGAAAGGTGGTACCATGTACGTGTGGTAACAAAAGTCCTTCAAGCGGTTAAGTGCAGCTCTGCTTGCTCGATTGTCCTCCTAAACTTGGCATTCACCCTTTATTTCAGGTGGCACAATGTGGACAGAGTGAAAAGCTTCCAAGTGAGGTGAGCCATGCTTCCATGTTTGACTGTACCACTCACCATCAATGTGGTTTTGAAAACTCAACTTAATATATTGACATCCTGACCTCTCAGCTAGAACAGAAACTATGAGCGTCAATATGTGCAGTTATTTTGAAGACTGCAGATAATCTATGGAAAATACTGAGTATACAAACAGTAGATAGGCAACTATTTTTGAAGAATAGTTTCGAGGACACAATTTTGAAGCTAAATATTACATCACTCCCCTATAATTATTCAAAATGAACTTTGCTTTCTACTACTGTGGCTACAGTGGACCCTGTTCTACATTTTCCTGGATGATCTGACCCAGTGTTCTGACTTTAAAAAAATATATGAGCTGGTTCTTCTCCCTCTTCTTTAAAAAAATTTTTTTTAAAACCTCCAATCCAGACAAAGGGAGCACTGTGGTTTTGTCGGATAAGTACTGGCCTGTGAACCAAAGGTTGGTAGTTCAAGCCCACCACTTGCTCTTCCAGAGAAAGAGGAAGTTTTTTACTCCTGCAAATTTTTTGTTGTTGTTGTTGTCAGGTGCCATTGACTCGGAACCAACTCATAGCGACCCCATGCACATTAGAACGAAACAATGTCCGATCCTGGGACAACCTCACTACCGCTGCCACACTTGAGTCCATCAATGATGCCACCTGGCAAATCCATCTCGTTAGGGGTCTTCCTCTTTTTTTCTGACCCTCCACCTTACCCAGCATGACATCCTTCTCCAGCGACAGTTCTCTCCTGACAATATGTCCAAAGTAGGAGAGACGAAGCTTAGCCATCCTGGCCTCCAAGGAGCACTCTGGCTGCACCTCTTCCAAAACAGATCTATTGGTTCTTTTGGCAGTCCATGGCACTTTCAGTATTCTCCTCCAACACCACAACTCAAAGGCATCAATTCTTCTAAGATCTTTCTTTTTCACTGTCCAGATTTCCCCTCCATATGAGGCTATTGAAAATACCATGGCCTGGGTCAGGCACACCCTAGTCCTCAAGCTGACATCTCTGCTCTTCAATACTTCAAAAAGTTCTTGTGCAGCAGATTTGCCCAATGCAATACGTCGTCTGATCTCTTGACTGCTGCTTCCACGAGTGTTGATAGTTGATCCAAGAAGAATGAAGTCCTTGACAACTTCAATCTTTTCTCCATTGATAAGAATGCTGTTTATTGGTCCAGTGGTGAGGATTTTTGTTTTCTTGACATTGAGATGTAATCCATATCGAAGGCTGTGCTCTTTGATCTTCATAAGTAAATGTTTCAAATCCTCTTCACTTTCAGCAAGCAAGGTTGTATCATCTGTATATCGCAGGTTGTTAATGAGTCTTCCTCCAATCCTGACGCCATGTTTTTCTTCACAGAACCCAGCTTCTTGTATTATTTTTGCTCAGCATACAGGTTGAACAAGTATGGTGAAAGAATACAACCCTGTCTCACACCTTTCCCAATTTTATAACATTCAGTGTTCCCATGTTCTGCTTGAACAACTGCTTCTTGGTCTAGGTACAGATTTCTTAGAAGTACAATTAAGTGTTCTGGAATACTCATACTTCTCAATGTTGTTCATAGCTTGTCATGATCCACACAATCGAAAGCCTTTGCGTAGTCAATAAAGCATAGAAGGTAAACATCCTTCTGGTATTCTCTGCTTTCAGCCAAGATCCATCGGATATCAGCAGTGATATCTCTCGTTCCACGGCCTCTTCTGAATCCAGCTTGAACCTCTGGAAGTTCTCTGTCAATGTATGATTGTAGCCGTTTCTGTATTACCTTTAGCAAAACTTTACTCGCTTGAGATATCAAAGAGATTGTCCGATGATTTCCACATTCTGTTGGGTCACCTCTCTTTGGAATGGGCATAAACATTGATCTCTTCCAATCAGTTGGCCAGATAGTTGTCTTCCAAATTTCTTGGCAGAGATGAGTGAGTGCCTCTTGTGCTGCCTCACTTTCTTGAAAGATTTCAATTTTTATTCCATCAATTCCTGGTGCCTTGTTCTTTGCCACTTCTTTCAATGCACTTTGGACTTCCTCCCTGAGTATCATTGGCTCTTGTTCATATGGTATCTCTTGAAATGGTTGAACATTAACCATTTTACAAAATTTTACAGCCTCAAAAATCCTGTAAGGGGTTGTTATGAGCCAGAACCAATTTGATGGCATTTAACAACAACAAAAGAGCTCTGACAGCGTAGTGGTTTTGAATCAGGCTACTAACCTCAAGGTCAGTGGTTCAAAACTACCAGCCATTCTGCAGGAGAAGGAGGAAGTTTTCTGCTCTGGTAAAGATTTACAGCCTTGGAAACCCTATGCAGGGTCACTATGAGTCGGAATCGACTCCATGGTACTTAACAACAACAACAACAAATTCAGACACCATTTCTTCATAACTCCAAACATATGCATCCAGTTTCTTGCTCAACATTTTCATTTGCATAACAGAAATTGCATTCTTAACAATGCCAAACTAGAGCTAGTATGCTTGTTTCTTCTGTTCCAAGTTCAGTTGTTTTCTTTTCCCCAATCCCCTTTATTTTATTAGTAAAATGCTATGTATTCAACCATTCTTGACTCTTTTCTTTCAAGCTCAATCAGTGAATTGCATTAGTCTTACTGGCACAATATAGGTCAATCTGATTACTTTTTACCATCCGTTTTCCTTGCTGAAAGTGTGGTGAAAGTAACCACTCTTCTTTTTCCATATAAATCATGGACTACCGTGTACCTCGATGTAAAGAAAGCAAAAATCCTCACCACTGGATAAATAAATAACATCATGATAAATGTGGAAAAGATTGAAGTTGTCAAAGAATTCATTTTGCTTGGGTCCATTATCAACACTCATGGAAGCAGCAGTAAAGAAATCAAATGATGTATGGCACTAGGCAAATCTACAATGTTCCTTAAAGTGTTCAAGAGCAAAGATGTCAGTTTGAGAAGTAAGGTGTGCCTGACCAACACCACAGTATTTTCAATAGCTTTATATGTATGTAAACATTGGGACAATAAATAAGGAAGACAGTAAAAGAATTGATGCATTAGAATGATGGTGTGGGCAAAGAATATTAAAAGCACCATGGTCGGTCAGAAGAACAAACAAATCTATTTTGGAAGTGTACAGCCAGAATGTTCCTTAGAAGCCAGGATGGCGAGACTTCATCTCTCATACTTCAGACATAGTATCGGTAGGGATCAGAGCCTGGAGAAGGACTTCAGGCTTGGTAAAACAAAGGGTCAGAGAGAGAAAGGAAGAGCCCAAATGAGATAGACTGGCACAGTGGCAGCAGCAATGGACACAAGTATAACAATTGTGAAGACAGAGCAGGCCTAGGCAGTGTTTCATTCCGTCGTGCTTAGGGTTCCTATGAGTCAGAATTGACTGGACAGCATCTAACAACAATTACTAAGGTGCTACAGGATAAGCACTGGTGTGGCACTGTGGGTGTATGCGCTGGACTGCAAAGTCAATTAGAATTTCAAGGTCAGTGGTTCAAGCTCACCAGCTGCTCCTTGGCAACCCCATACAGGGTCCCTATGGGCCAGAACCTACTCTATGGCATTGAACAAGAGCAGCAACAACTAATTGAAAGGTCGATGGTTCAAACCCACAAGCTGCTCTTTAGAAACCCAATGTAGGCACTTAACAACAACAACTGCAGTAGAATAGTCCCAACAGGTTTTCCTGTTGTCAACTTCATGTCCTTCACAAAACAGCTTTACTTTTCAAAATCATCATTTGATTATGCTTTATGTTCTAAAGGAAAACACAGAAAATCAGAAAACACATAAAACAAACATGTAGCTTAATGAATTATTCTAAGATGAAGACAAACCCCCCTGTAGAAGTGTTCCTCAGGTACCCTGTCCTAATCAACACCCCCTGTCCAAAAGTGACTTCCATGCTGGCCTTTGTAATGTCCCCTTTGCCTTTCTTTATGGTTTTATCCTCCACGTGACCATTCTCAGGACTGTCTGTGTTTTCAACTTTATAGATCTTTAATATTTCTTTAAATCTGTAAGTCTCTTCCATTCCTTTCTTTTCCCTATAGTTTATTTGCTTAAGGACCTGCATCATTTACCCTGCAGAGGACAATGTTATCTTAGAAAATAAATTAAGTCGCATTTCCAGTCTGCTTAGAACAAGCTACCATCAACCTCTATCGGCCTCTCAATCCTCCCCAACTGACTTCTCTCCTTCACTGCCCTCCCTCCAAGCACACTGGTCTTCTAACAAGGGTTATTTGCCCAATTTATGATGGAAAATGCTCTCCTTGTTCCCCTCTCCCATTCCCATTACCTGTTATTCTCCCCAAAGAATATATTATTTCCAACATGCTTTGTACCTAACTTATTTTTTAAATGTTTATTGTTTATTGTCTTCCTCTACTTCTAGAATCCTGGTGTGGTCCTGTGGGTTAACGTGCTGAACTGAAAAGTTGGTTTGAACCATGCGGTTGATGGTTCAAATTCACCAGCCACTCCTTGGAAAACCTATATAGGTTTGGTATGAGTTGGCACCAACTCAATGGCATTTAACAGCAACAACTATGAGACAGGTACTGGGTTGTTTTTGTTTTTTCTTTTCCTATCGTATTTCATTTCGTTGCAATGATTAAAATCCCCTCCATGCATCATCAAATAACCAAAGGCTACACCCCACAGCCTCCCTGCCACCCGGCTGTCAGCACATAGCCTCTCTCCCTCCCTGAGTCCCATGTCCCCAGCCTCTCCATCTGTCCACATCATCATCTCTGTCTCCATTCCTGGCATCACTGCCTCTCTGGGTAGGGTCACGCTCTCCGCTCTTCTCACTTGATGGTCCCAGGGACCTCCACTCCTGGGCTGAAAAATCGATCACTCTCCTCCTTTTGTGAAAAAACATCTACCTCTACATTTCTGACCCTCACAGTCAGTCCTGATGGCAATTATTCACTATTGTACCACAAGAGTCTTATCCCCATTTCCTTTCACCAGCCCGGTCCCAACAGATTGGAAATCATTCAGTGGAGGTTCTACCTACCTCTGCCCCATCTGGAACTAGACTCCCTCTTGAAAGCTTGTAAACCAGTCACTTTTGCCTTTATAGCCCCTCACCCCCATTTTGGGTAACCGATATCTAAGTAGCTCTTCCCTGTCAACCTATGTGCTGAGGGGGTGCAGGTGATCCTTGCTGTAAAGATCTTGTTCCCTCTTTGAGCTACTACATCCATACGTATAGGTAAAGTTCATCAAACTGTAGTGGGTTACTCTTTTTTTATTTCCTCCCTCTTCTTTCTTCTTCTAGTCGAGTTCTGATCATCCAGCCATTGAAGCCAGGTCAAGTGGGTACTATCTGCAAGTTTGGGTGTTCTTGTGCATCTCCCCTCACTTCATATCAGCTGAACGGTTCATCCTCCACTCTAGTCCTCTGTGGCCATGTCACTGCCTCTGGGCCCAGGAGTCCCTGGGTCTTGCTGTAACTGCTGGCCTTCCAGGTCTCCTCCCGGGTTCACAGGAGTCTATTGAATGTGGTCAGACTTAGATCTCAACTTCATTCCTGTTTTTTTCCCCTCTTCTCCTTATCGGTGACCAATGTGGTCACCAGCCAGACCACATGCCTGCTCATGTATTCCCTTGAGTCTTAGTTTTGGAAGGGAGTTTGCTCTGAAGGGACCTGACCACTTGCCTTGATGGCTCCCGGGTGAACAGCTTACTTGTTCTTGTAGTAATCAGTCTGCCATTATTGTTTCGAATTTTTCCTGCTGGTTTTTCTTCACGAAGTATCTTCTGTTCTTCTAACCACTCCAGGCTGGTCTACTCATCCTTTCCAGTGGAAATGTCCCACCTCAGACAATTCTGGATGGGAGTCTGGTTTCCATCTATGGTCTTATGCAATGCACAAGCTCCACAGGAGGTCTCTTTCACTGGGCAATTTCTAGCCCCTTTAAGGTATTCCAATCAGTTATAGGCTGAAGACGGACTTACAAGCTTTCTATTGTGATGTTTCTGGCTATTCCTCCCCACACCCCCTCAAGTGTCTATTTCACAATGGTAAGCAAAGAAAACCAAGATTCAAAAGATAGCCAAGCATCCTAACATTATTTCCCTCTTTTACCCCTTCAAACCATGCTTCACTTCCTGTATCCCAAAGCCCTGTTATTCCAAGGTTGTGCATACACCATCATTTATTTCTGTCCCACTTGGCCAGTGTGAACCTGATTAACTGTTCTCACATCCACCTTGTTCTTCTATTCCCCTCCCCCTTCTTGTGTATTGCCCAAGCTGAACGAAGTGAAGAAAAAAATTCAAGCCTTGCTGTATTGAAGGATTCTATGAACAAAATACTGAATGATGCAGAAAACATCAAAAGATGATGGAAAGAGGACAACAAACAAGATGGCGGATCGGGTGGACGTATAGCAGAGAGCTCCGCCAACAACAACACAGAATACCC
>NW_006408559.1:16692615-16729370 GCF_000296735.1 Chrysochloris asiatica
CTAAAGTTCTCCCATGTAAACTGTCATATAATTCACAATAAAACATTGAAGAAAAAAAAAAAAAGATGATGGAAAGAATGTGCAGAGTCACTGTAACAAAAAGAAATGGTCCGTGTTCAACCATTTCAAGAGGTAGCACATCAAGAACCAATGGTACCAAAGGAAGAAGCCCAGTCTGCGTTGAAAGTGTTAGCAAAATACAAAACTCTCAGAATTGATGCAATTAAAATAGAAATCTTTCAACACATGGATGCAATGCTGGAAGCACGCACTCAAATGTGCCAAGAAATTTAGAAGACAGCATAGTAGTCAACCAATCAGAAGAGATGCATAGTTGTGCCCATGCCAAAGACAGGTGCCCCAGTGGGATGCAGAAACCATGGAACAATAATGCTAGTAAGACAGGCAAGTACATTTTTGCTGAATATAATTTTTAAAATGCTTGTAACAGTGCATTGACAGGGAACTGACATTTAGAAGAGGATATAAAACTAGGGATATCATTGTTGTCATCAGATGAATCTAGGCGGAAAGCAGAGAATACCAGAAAGGGGTTTAATTGGCTCTATTGCTATGCAAAGGCTTTCGACTGTGTGGATCATGACAAACGATGGATTACATTGCAAAGAATGGACATTACAGATCATTTAATTGTGCTTAGAGGAAATCTGTACATAGAACAAGAGGCAGTAGTTTGAACTGAACAAGGGGTACTCTTAAAATAAGAAAAGATGGGTGCCAGGTTGTATTCTTTCACCATACTTACTCAATCTGTATGTTGAGCAAATAACCTAAGAAGCTGGATTATATAGAGAAGAACGTGGCATCAGGATTGGAGGAAGACTCATTAACAACCTGCAATATGCTGATGATACAACCTTGCTTGCTGGAAACTTAGAGGACATAAAATACTTACGATGGCAAACAAAGACTATAGTCTTCAGTATAGATTGCTCCTCGACATAAAGAAAATAAAATCCTGACCACTGGACCAATGAATAACATCAGGACAAATGGAGAAAAGACCTTGAGGACTAAGGTGGGTCTGACTTAGGCCATGGTATTTTCAGTCATCTCATATGCATGTGAAAATCGAACACTGAATAAGGAATTTCATAGAAGAATCAATACATTTGAATTATGGTGTTGGAGAAGAATATTACTTTTGGATGTGCATTTGGAAATAGGAAAAACGGCTCTTGTCTTCATTTGGTTGCTTGTTTGATTTTTTAAAACTGGTTGTTTCTTTAGAGCTTGGTTAGGGAGTATAGACAGTGTAAGTCCACCCTAACAGCCATGCCTACACTGATGACTTGTGTACACAGGTATACCTGCTGACACACCTGTGTGTACATGTCTACCTACTGACACATCTGGGGGTACATACATACCTGCTAATACACCCGTGTGCACATCCATTCTTGCTGATACTCCCGTGTGCACATGTATATCTGCTGACAAACCTGTGTGCTCAGGCATACCTGTGGATATACCTGTGTGTACATTCACACCTGCTGATACATCTATGTGCTCATGCCTACCTGCTGTGTGTTCACGCATACCTGCTGGTACACCTCTGTGTGCACATGTATATAACTACTGATATGCTTAGCAGACTTGTACCAGAATCACATTTAAGCTATTGACAAGCAGAACTAAAGATAGGTTGTTTGGAATAAATCTTACATACCATGTAAGACCAAGCATAAGTATTCCTTTGAAGAGCAGGTCACAGAGAAACACCTTTTGAAGGTTATTCATATCACTTTATCATATTTTTAGATTTTTATATGTGATTTACAGTGTCGTCTAGTTCATTTGCTTATGTCCTTCACGATGCAATAAAACCAGAATACCTATTAGTTCTAGCCACATTTGCATTATTTCACACACGTACACAAACATGCACATGTATGCATACATGTTTGTTGTACCATCATGGCTGTAGTCTCCAAGATCTCAGACCCTTACCCACATTCCTTGTCTAAGTCCATATACCTTCTATGTTGTTGTGAAGTACTGTAAGTCAATTCCAACTCATAGCCACCCTATATAGGGTTTCCTAGGAACAGTTGGTGAGCTTGAACCGTCGACCTTGCAGTTCAAATGACTTTGCAGTCTGACGCATTAACCCACAGCGCTACACCAGAAGTCCATATACCTTCTATAAGAACTGCTAAATCAAATTGGATTTTAAGCTTCAACGCTTCATTGGATTTCATTTCCTCATTTAAGAGCAAATGTGTTCCAATACACTGGATTCTAAGAACCTAACATCTTTCGTCCTGGATTTCTAGCTGCAGTTCTGTGAACCAGGATGCTCTTCATCTGTGTTCAAGCAGAGTTTGGACACTGGTTTGGCTGACACGTTCTAGAGGAACTGAAAGTCTCTGATTGGTAGACAGTCCATGTGGTCTAAAAGCCACCCCTCCAATGCTGAATTCCCATGATTTATTACTTCCACATCTTTCATTTGGTCCTCGGAAGTTCATGAACAGGGAACATAAAAACCAGACATGGGTGAGTGAGTTATTCTTGCTGGGGCTTACCAGTGACTGGAGGACTCAGGTGTCCCTCTTTGTCTTGTTCCTGGCCATGCCCTTGGTGACCATTGTGGGAAATGTCCTCCTCCTCCTCCTCAAACTGAACAGCAGGCTCCACACCCCCATGTACTTGTTCCTCAGTGTCCTGTCCTTTGTGGATCTTTGTTACGCAAACAGCGCTGACCCACAGATGCGGGTGCACTTTGTCTCAGCCCACAGGTCCATTCTGTTCCACCTCTGTGTGCTGGAATGGGGTGGGTCAGAATTCTTCCTTCTAGGAGCCATGGCATATGACTGCTCTGTGGCTGCGAGTCACCCCTGGCACTACACGATCATCATGCTCAGAGGCCTGTGCTTGGGACTAGTGTCCGGCTGCCTGGCCGCTGGTTTTGCGAACTCACTGATGCAAACCATCATCACCTTCCGACTTCCGCTGTGTCACGATATAATTCATCACATTGCCTGTGAGATCTTGGCTGTGCTGCGGCTATCCTGCGTGGACATCTCCTTCAACAAGGTCATGGTGGCCATCTCTGGATTCCTGTTCTCCTACACTCGCATAGTAGTTGCCATCCTGAGAATTCGCTCAGCTCAGGGGAGGAGCAAAGCTTTGGGGACCTGTGCCTCCCACCTCACTGTGGTCTCCATGTGCTTTGGGGCTATCATCTTTACTTACTTGGGGCCAGGATCTGCCTCCTCAGTAGAACAGGAGAAGACGGTGCCTTGTTCTATACTGGGGTGGCCCCTGTGTTGACTCTGTTCATCTACAGTTTGAGGAATAAGGATGTTATGGCTGTGCTTAGGAAAGTTTTAGATAAATTGCGAGATCAAAGGTAAAGACCCTTAAGAATGTTGTTAAGGAGACCAAGCAAGTGTAGCAGGACTTTCAAACTTAAATTGAAAATACTATGGTGGTCTATCCTTGTATGTGAAGGAATGATTCTCTTCTATATGGCTAAGCAGGAGAAAGATGAGACTTTCTGCTCCTGCAAAGATTTATAGCTTTGGAAATCCTATGCAGGGCCGCTATGAGTCAGCACCGACTGGATGGCACCTAACAACAACAACGAGTCAGAACTGACTCAATGGCATTTAACAACAACACACGATTAATAGAGTCCTGGTGTGGCACTGTAGGATCAGGACTAGACTGCTAACCACAGGATTAGTTGTGGTTCAAACCCACCAGTTGCTCCTTGGAAACCCTATACAGGGTCGCTGTGAGCCAGAACTGACTCTATGGTACTAACAGCACCGCCACAGGACTAATGGATTTCCTTATGCAGATCAAAACCTAATCACTTATGCGGCATTGATCCCTAAAGTGGACCCTTCTCAGATGTTTGTTCTCAGGCACCCAGGGATTTGTGAACTTCATCTGCCCACTTCTGATTTTGTCTACATTACATATGTAAGGAGTCATGATGTGGTACTGTAGGAAAAGCACCCATACATGGTCTCTATGAGTCAGAACTGACTCAAGGGCACCTAATCACCACGTGTAAAGGAATGATCCCTGGCTTCACCAAGCAGACCTCATTTCCAAATCTGGCCCTGTTTCTTGTTAGTTGTGCTAGCTGGTCCATTATTTAAATTTTTTATTACTTGGAATTTGTTTCCTAAAACAAGGAAATGATACCAATCTTGCAGAATGGTGTAAATACACCAGGTGATTTGTCTAGAGTGCCTGCCGTATAGTAGACACTAGCAAAGTCTTTCATTATTTTGTCTGCCATTACTCTTCCATTATGAACAAAAAGGGCAGTTTTCATTTTGACACCACTCTATCTTTTTAATTAATTGTGAAATGTGTGCGAACCTTCATAAAATATGTAGCAAATAAGTTTACTTACCCTTGGGAATGGTTTATAAGCTATGCCAGAAATTAAAGAATTATTTGGGACAGGCTAGGCTATCTACCTGAGAGAGCTCTGACCTTTGCTGATGAAGAGGAGATTTTTATACTAATTTGTGAACAAATTAGGTGAAATATGTAATTTGTTTCCTTTCTTTTCTTGACCATAATTGTAAGCCTATTTTTAAAAATGAACTCAACTCTTCAAACTTTGTGATTCATAAAAAATCATTTATACCAAAACCAAACCAAACCCACTGCCAATGAATTGACTCCAAATCATAGAGTCCCTACATAGGGTTTCTGAGACTCTAAATCTCTTCAGGATCAAACAACTTCATCTTTCTCTCACAGAACAGCTAATGGGATTCGAACCACCTATTATGCTACAGTGGAGTCCTGGTGTGGTGCTGTAGGATAAGCACTGGACCACAAGGTTGGTTTGAACCACAAGGTTCGTGGTGCAAACTCATCAGCTGCTCCTCAGAAACTCTATACAGGGTCTCTATGAGTCAGAACCAACTCGACAGCACTTAACAACAACAACACAATGCGGCAGTTAGCAGCTTCACACCTGTGGTGTAGTGAATTGTTTACTATGCCTCTCTCAGCCTTAGTCTTTGTAACTTCCACCAGACGACTCTTTCCCTGATGGACCTGGGTAAGAGAAGGTGAAAGAAGATACTGATAGGGTAATATGATTCAGGTGTGAAGGATTGTTAGCGCGTTAACTGTGTTTGTAAAAACTTGGAACGCTAACAGGACTATAAAATGAATCATCTCAGAAGCGGGGAGGGGGTGGTCTCACTGCCATCAAAGAAGAGACAGGAGTGCATGCATCATTTGGACCCCAAGATCCCTGTGCATTGCACTTCCTCAATCCACGGCCAGAAAGTTGTGAAACCAGAGGACTGGCAGAGGGCCGGCAGAGGACCAGCAGTAGCAGAGCCAAGAGCCACAGCATGAGAAAGAGCAGTGGACCTTCCAGTCCACAGAACAAATAAAGCTGAGTGACTTTGGGCAGAAGACTTGCTTGTAGAGTGTGGGTTCTTTATGGATTTAATTGGGGGAGCTAGGTTTGCTGATCCAAGGACCTAGAGCTAAGTGCCTTCAGCCTGAGGCTTATGGTGGAGTGGTGTGCCCTCTGCGCCTTTAGCAGCAACCCTAAAACAACTTTGTAGCATTGCCACGGTAGGATAGAAGCAGGGCCAAAGTCACACCTGTGTATGGGCATGGTACAAGAGAGGCTGTCCTGACTGGAAGAACTCTGCCCTCAATTGTAAAACTGTCAGCTTCTCTAATAAACTTCATAACAGTAAGTATGGTGTTGGAGTTCTGTGTGGCCACTGCAATGAAGAATCGAACTCAGCAGTGAAGTACAGAATTCTGTGGGATGAATGTCTGATGTCATAATTCTTGTACCATCTTACCCATAGTCAACTGTTGTTGTTGTTAAGTGCCGTCGAGTCGGTTCCGACCCATAGCGACACTGAACAGCGTTTCTGAGGCTATAAATCTTTATGGGAGCAGAAAGCCTCATCTTTCTTCCACGGAGCAGCTGGTAGTTTCAAACTGCTGACCTTGCAGTTTGAAGCCTGATTCGTAACCACTGTGCTACCAGAGCTCCTTCATAGTCAACTAGGTCTCCTTAAAACAATGTTAGGCATAGTTCTTGTAAATTACTTGTCCAAGGAATTTGTACCTATTTAATTTGCCATTAAATTGATGTGTGTTTTGGTCATAGCTGTAGATATCCATCACACTTTTTTATATTATTATTGTGAATTGAGTGATAGTTTACATGGGGCAATATCAGTTTTACACTCTTTGTTTCATTGCAGTGATTACAATCTCCTCCATGAATCATTAGTCAACAGTATTTGCTTCTATTTCCTCTGTGGGTTTTGTTTGTTTGTTTGGTTTTTGGTGACATACACAAAAAATACTCAGGAATATGTAATCATTTAAACAACCAAAGGGCACATTCTGCAAGCCTGCCACTTGACTGCCAACACTCAATCTTTCTCTTTCCCTGAGTCTAGAGACCTCAGTTGCTCTCTCCCTTTCCATGTCCCCATCTCTGCCTCCAGCTCTGGTGTCACTGCTTCTCTGGATAGGGTCCCACATTCTGCTCATGCTCTTCTCCCTTGATGGTCCTAGGGTCTTTGGTTCCTGGATTGTAAGATTAACTACTCCTCCCTTTTTGTTACAAAACTTCTGTCTTTACAGTTGTGACAGTTGTAATTAGTCATGATAACAGTGACTTACTAATGAATTATAAAATCTTATCCCCATCTCTTTTCACCAGACATGTCTAGACAAGATTAATACTATTCAGTGGGGATTCTATCTTTCCCCACACACTCTGAAACTAAACTCCCTCTTGAAAACTTGTAAGCCAATCACTTCGTGCCTTTATAGCTCCCACCCCCCCATTTTAGGTAGCCAATGTCTAAGTTGCCCATCCCTATCAACCCTGTGTGCAGAAGGGATAGGATTGTCTATCACACTTTTTCCAATTCAATTTAAACAATAACTATATTGCTCAGCAGCATTAACAACAGAGAGCTACAAACTAAAATCACAAAGACACTATATCACTCCAAAGTAAGAACTTGGAAAGAATCCATACATTTCAACTGTGGTTTTGTAGAAAAATATTGACAGTACCATAGATTGCCAGAAGAACAAGCAAATCTGATTTGGAAGAAGTACAGCCAGGATGCTCCTTAGAAGGCAGGATGGTGAGACTTCATATCTCACACTTTGGACATGTTGTTAGTAGGGACTAGTCACATGATGACTAGTTAAAGGACATTATGCTTGGTAAAGTGGAGGGTCAGAGGAAAATAGGAAGACCCCCAATGAGATGGATTGGCACAGTGACAGCCATAGTGGACTCAATCATAACAATTGTGAAAATTGTGCAGAGCTAATCAGTGTGTTGTTGTACATAGGCTTGCTATGAGTCAGAACCTCAAGGACACCTAACATTATCCTGGCCTTTGATGCTATTGCATATAAACATGCTATATTTACATAACCACACAACTCATGAGGCTCTGAGCTCCAGCTAACATTGCCTGAAAGTCTAGTCTTAAAATCCTGAAAATGATCAAAGACCACAGCACCTCAATGTAAAGAAAACAAAAATCAGCACTACTGGACCAATAAATGATTATCATGAAAAATGGAGAAAGATCGAAGTTGTGCTTGGATCCACTATCAACACTCACAGAAGCAGCAGCCAAAAAATCAAGTGATTGACCTACACCTATGGAAGCAGTAGCTCAAAAGAGGGAACAAGTCCTTACAGCAAGAATCATTCCCACCCCCTCCACACACAGAGTAGACAGGGATGGGCAACTTGGACATTGGCTACCCAAAATGGGGGGCGGGGGGCTACAAAGGCAAGAAGTGACTGGCTTACAAGCTTTCAAGAGGGAACCTAGATCCAGAGGGCCTGGAGAAAGGTAGAATCTCCAATGAGTAATATTCAATCTGACTAGGCGGGGCTGATGCAATGAAATGCAGGCGGATCTCTTGTGATACAATAGTGAATAATTGTTATCAGGACTGACTGTGAGGGTTGGAAATGTAAGGGTGGACATTTTATAGCAAGGAGGGGAGTGATTGACTTTTCAGTCTAGGAGCGGAGGTCCCTAGGACCATCAAGGGAGAAGAGCAGAGAGTGGGACCCTACCCAGAGAAGCAGTGATGCCTGAAATGGAGCCAGAGATGATGATGTGGAGCTATGGGGCAGCTGGAGACTCTACACCCAGAAAGGGAGAGCGACTGTGTGCTGAAGACCTGGGGGCACGGGGGAAGGATTGCATGGAGGGGATTATAACCATGGCAATGAGACGATATACGATAGAATGAATGTAAAACTAATGTTCTCCCATGTAAACTATCACATAATTCACAATAAATCAGTTAAGAAAAAAAAAAATCAAGTGATGCATTGCATTAATCAAATCTGTAGCACAAGACCTCTTTAAAGTGTTCAAGAGAAAAAAAAAAGTCAGTTTGAAGACTAAGGTACTCCTGTCCCAAGTCATGGTATTTTCAATAACCTCATATGCCTGTGAAAGTTGGATAATGAATAAGGAAAACTATAGAATTAATGCACTTGAGTCATGGTGTTGAAGAAGAATACTAAAAATACCATGGATTTCTAGAAGAACAAACTGTATTTCTTCTGTTGGAAGAAATACAGTTAGAATGTTCCTTAGAAGCCAAGATGACAAGACTTCATCTTTCATACTTTGGGCATGATACCAGGAAAGACCAATCCCTGGAGAAGGACATCATCCTTGGTGAAGTGGAAGGTCAGTGAAAACGAGGAAGACCCCCAATGAGATGGATTGGTACAATGGTGGCAACAAGGGGCTCAAGCTTAACATAGGTTGTAAGGATGGTGCAGGACGGGGCAGGGTTTTGCTCTGTTGTACATAGTGTCACTCTGAGTTGGGACAGACTTGATGGCACCTGTAACAACCAGCTCTCTCAGCAACCACCCATATATATGTTTGTCTTATTACGGGGGCTTGTGCATTGCTGGGATGCTGGAATTTATGCCACTCGTACTTCAAATATCAGCAGGGTCGACAGTGATTGATAGGTTTCAGTGAAGCTTCCAGACTAAGACACAGTAGGAAGAAGGAACAGGTGAAACATGTCTGGATATTAGCCACAGACAACCTTAGGAATAATGTGGGAATATTGTCTGATACAATGCCAGAAGACAAGTTCCTCAGAATGCATAAACAAAATGTGGTGTCTACCTCTAATGGAATATTCCTCAGCCATAAAGAAGAATGAAGTCCTGAAGCAAGCCACAACCTGGAAAAACCTAGAAAACATTATGCTGAGTGAAATAAATTAGTCACAGAGGGCAAATATTGTGTGATCTCACTTATATGTATATGGTGGTGTCAGTTCTGACTCATCATGACCCTGCATATGGTTTCCGAGGCTGTAAATCTTTACAGGAGCAGAAAGACTCATCTTTCTCCCACAGAATGGGAGGTAGTTTTGAACTGCTGACTTTGAGGTTAGTAGCCCAACTCGTATCCATTACACTACCAGAGCTCCTTAAACAAATATATTTTGTTATTATCAGTTGCCATTGAGTCAGTACCAACTCATAGCAACCCTTTGCACAACAGAATGAAACACTGCCAGGTCCTGGGCCAAGCTCACGATTGCTGCCACGCTTGAGCCCACTGATGCTGCCACTTTGCCAATCCATCTCAATGGGGGTCTTCCTCTTTTTCTCCGATCCTCCATTTTACCAAACAAGATACTCTTTTCCAGTGACTGGTCCCTCCTGACAATATGTCCAAAGTATAAAAAACCAAGTCTGGCCATCTGGCTTCCAAGGAGCACTCTGGCTGCACTTCTTCCAACACAGATTTGTTGGTTCTTTTGGTAGCCCATGGCACTTTCAATATTCTTCTCCAACACCATAACTCAAATGCATCAATTCTTGTACAGTCTTCCTCATTCACTGTCCAGCTTTACATGCTTATGTGAGACAAATATATAGAAATAAAAAATTACTAAAAGTTACTTGGGATGGAAGAATCGAGCTCTGATGGTACAATGGTTGAACACTTGGTGGCGAAATGAAAGTTTGGTGGTTTGAACCCATTGCTATTCCCTGGGTGAAAATATGAGGCAGTCTGTTTCCATGAAGAAATACAGCCTTGGAAACCTTATGCAGTTCTACTTGGTCCTGCGGGCGATAGTGGTGGTTACATGCCATGGAGTCGGTTCCCACTCATAGGGACCCTGGACAGGGTTTCCAAGTCTGTAAATCTTAATGGGAGCAGAAAGCCTTATCTCTTTCCCACAGAATGGCTGATAGTTTCAAACTGATGACCATGAGATTAGCAGCCAGATTTGTAACCACTACGCTACCAGAGTAGCATCACTAAATGTCAGAATGGACCCTGATAGTCTGCAGGAGTGACAGAGAGTGGGGAAGAGGGAGTTTTTGTTCTTGGGATAATTTGGGAAAAAATCGTCAGAAGGGTGCCGCTGTAATCAGTCACTGAATAGTACATAGAGAAATTGTGGAATTACTCTGTTTTGTCATGCGTGTTTTTACCACAGTAGTAATATCAATCACTAAAAGAATAATGTTGCCATTAGCTTAGTCTTTATTCTTATTCCATCCATCCATTAGTATGAAATCCTCTTCTATAAATATTCTTGCTACTAATTGCTGTTGAGCAAGCTTTGGCACATAGTTACCTTTCATAGGTCTTCTAAGGAGTGGCTGGTGGATTTGAATGATTGACGTTTGAACTATCCTATAATAATACCACATCGGGCCTCCTTTATAAATACAGAGCTGGTCTTTTCTTTCCTTCAAACATCACTTATCATTCCAGTCTTCGTATTTAGCATTTGAAGTCACACTCAATTTGAAAATTGAGTTCTGTTATTTTTACCAGCTCATGTCTAACCTTGTATCAATCCATGGTCACATGCCCAGGTTTTAAAAGTTGTTCTTTCATATTATCTGAGATTCTTTAAAACTAGATTGCCTATTGATATTTTTTGCATTTCTAGCCTTTTAAATTTTTAGTTGCTTGTGATTTTACATTCCAAATAAATATTCATTTCCATACTAATTTTATATTAATCATCTTGTATTCTTTTCTTTAAGAGATTTTCCACAGACTTTTCTAGGCGATTATGCCCTTCTCGAAACCCTCTGTATCATCAATTGTTCATTTTCTACTAGGCCATTTCGATAAGCACACATTTGATGTAATATTGTTAACTTTATGGATAAAAATGAAAAGTTCCTTGGGTCCAAATCACATATAACTTCTTGATATGGGCTCGTCTCTATATCCCTTTATGTAAAAATTCTTTGAAGGACTGACTCCACCCTTGGTTTCCTATTCGTCCCTTGGTTTCGTAAGCTCCCTTCAATCTAAGTCAGGATTTTGTGTACACCATTCTTTTGAAATCATTAATATAAAATTCACCAAAATCTTTCATGCTGCCCAAACCAGAAGCCAATGTTTGGTAATATCTCACTAACTGTTCCTAGCAACATTATGCATTCTGTGCAGTAGACCCCATACTCACCTTGTGTTCCTGTATCTCACTGGAAACTTCTTCTCAGACTCCTTTGCAGAACCCAAATCCTCTTCTAGATGTCTATAAACCAGAAGATTAAAAGTCCCAATACATTCTTATTTCAAGCACACTCACATCCAAGTTGATCTCATAATACATGCTACACAGTGGTGACTCCCACATTTACACACCCTATACTGTGTACCCAACAACCTTCTTGACTTCTGTATTTGAATTCTCATGTTAACCACAAACGTCTCTGTTTTCCCAACCAAAGTATGCATCTTTCAGAGTTTCTCATCTTGATATATGGTACCGCTACTATTTCCAAATGGATCCCTGGTAGTGAAGTGGTTAAGTGCTTGTCTAGTACCTGAAAGATTGGTAGCTTGAACCAACTGGTAGCTCCATGGACAAGAAGACCCAGCATTCTGCTCTCAAATCTCAAAGGACAGCTTAAGAAGACAAAGTAAAGCATTATAATGCAATGTGCAAAGACTTGGAGATATTTTTGAAGCTGAAAGAGCTGAAGAAAACAAATCAAGCCTCGAGTTGAAATATTGAAGAATTCCATGGGCAAAGTTTTGAATGAAGCAGGAAGCATCAAAAGAAGATGGACGGAAAATGAAGATTTATTGTATCGAAAAGAACTGGTCAATGCTCAGTCATTTCAGGAGGAAACATATGGTTAAGAACCGATGATATTACAGGAAGAAGTCCAAGGTGCACTGAAAACAAGGCTCCAGGAATTGATGGAATACCAACGGAAATGTTTCAACAAATGGGGGCAGTACTAGAGTGCTCACGAGTTTATGCCAAGAAATGTGACCAGTCAGTTGGAAGAGATTCGTATTTGTGCCCGTTCTGAAGAAACGTGAGCCAAGAGGATGTGGAAATTATTCAACAATATCATTAATATTGGCAGTGGGTGGTAGTGGTGTGCCATAGAGTCGGTTCTGATTCATAGGGACCCTGCATAGGGTTTCTGAGGCTGTAAGTTTTTGCTGGAGCAGAAAGCCTCATCTTTCTCCCCAGGAAAGGCTGGTAGTTTCGAACTGCTGACTTTGAAGCTAGAAGACCAACTCATAACCACGACACTACCAGAGCTCCTTTATATTAGTCACAATTATAATTTTCTTGAAGATAATTAAAAAATGGTTGCAGTAGTACATACATAGGGAACTGCCATAAATTCAAGTCACATTCTGAAGACACCATGGAATAAGGGATAGCAATGCTGAAGTCAGATGGAGCTTGAATGGAAGCAGAGGATACCAGAAAGAGAACACCAAATGTGCTTTATTGACTATGCAAACGCTTTTGACTCTGTTGTTGTTGTTATTGTTGTTGTTAACTGCCCTTGAATCAGTTCTACTCACAGTGACCCTGTGTAGAGTTTCTGAGGAGTGGCTGGTGGGTTTGAACCTTGTGGTTAGCAGTCAAGTGCTTATGGATAACATTGTGAAGAATAGAAATTCCATAACACTAACCTATGCTCATGGGGAACCTGTACATAGACCAAGAGGCAGTTGTTTAACCAAAGCAAGAGGCTAGTGTATGGCTTAAAATCAGGAAAGGTGTGTATCGGGATTGTATCCTCTCACCGTACTTACTCACAGTGTATGTTGAGCAAATAACTCAAGAATCTGGACTCTATGAAGAAGGTGGTACCAGGGTTGGAAAAGACTCACCAATAATCTGTGATATGCAGATGACACAACCTTGCCTGCTGAAAGCTAACAGGACTTGAAGCCCCTACTGTTGGAGATCAAAGACTATGGTCTTCAGTATGGATTGTTGCTATTAAGTGTCTTCAAGTCAGTTCCAACTCCTAGTAACCCTGTACAGGGTTTTCCAAGGAGCAGCTGATGAGTTTGAACCATCAATCTTGTGTTTTAAACTAACCTTATGGTTGAGTGCTTATCCTACAGCACCATACCAGGACTCCTCAGCAAAACAAAAGTTCTCCTCACTGAACCCATAAGCAACATGATGATAAATGGAGATATGATTAAAGTTGCCAAGGATTTCATTATACTTGGATCCCCAATCAATGTCTATGGAAGCAGCAGTCATGAAATACAAGCAATGTGCATGGGGTAAATCTGCTGCAAAAAGACCTCGCTGCGAACCTTAAGGTCAGCGGTTCGAAACTACCAGCCGTTCCGCGGGAGAAAGATAAGGCTTTCTACTCCCGTAAGGATTTACACCCTCGGAAACCCTGTACAGGGTTGCTATGGGTCGGAACCGACTCAACGGCACTTAACAACAACAACAACAAAGTGTTAAAAAGTGAAAGTGTCTCTTTGAGGATTAGGGTGCTTGTCATTACCATTCATTAATAATCAAATTGACCACATATGTGCAAAGACATGATGAAGTAGCTCCATATCATCAGCCAAAACAAAACCAGGGACCAACTGAGGAGCAGACCATCAATTGCTCATATGCAAGTTCAGGCTGAAGCTAAGGAAAATTAAAACAAGTCCACAAGAGCCAAAATAGGACCTTGAGTAAATCCAACCAGAATTTAAAGATCACCTGAAGAACAGATTTGATGCATTAGACACTAATGACAGAAGACCAGAAGAGTTGTGGGATGATATCAAGAACTTCATACACAAAGAAAGCAAAAAGGTCATTAAAAATACAAGAAAGAAAGAAAAGACCAAAATGAATAGCAGAAGAAACTCTGACACTTGCTCTTGAACATGGAGAAGCTAAAATGACTGTAAAAGATGATAAAGTAAGAGTTGAACAGAAAATTTCAATGTAAAATACTAGAATTAGGCCTAGAATTAGGAAACAAAAAGGAAAGAAAATGCTCAGCATTTGAAGCTGAAAGAACGGAAGAATTACAGTGTTGGAGAAGAATATTTAAAGCACCGTGGATTGTCAGAAGAACAAACCAAACTGTCTTGGAAGTACAGACAGAATACTCCTTAGAAGCCAGGATGGTCAGACTTCATCTCATGTACTTTGGCCATGTCAGGAGCGACCAGTCCTTGGAGAAGGACATCATGCTTGGTAAAGTGAAGGGTCAGCAAAAAAGAAGAAGACCCCCAAGGAGATGGATTGGACAGTTGACAGATGGTGAAAACAACGTGCATGGCATCCTTCTGGGGGTTGGCAGTGTGCCATGGAGACAGTTCCGACTCATAGCAACCCTCCATAGGGTTCCCGAGGTTGTAAATCTTCATAAGAGCAGCATGCTTCATCTTTCTCCTAACCTTATGATGAGCAGTGCAGAGCATATTCTAAGATGGGATTGGGCAGTTTTATCATCGCATTAGGCATAAAATCACACATTCCAAAAGTACAAAGTGAGGGTCTCACTATCACGAAGAAGAGGCAGGGGCACAGCACATCCTATGGACCTGAGGTCCTGCTCTGAGAACCTCTTAAACCGAGGCTATGTAGAGGTAAGTGTAACATAAAGGTGGCACAAGATGTGAGAAGCAATGGGCAGAGGACCAGTGGCGGCAGAACCAGAAGAGCAGCACAAGATGGTACAATGGAGCGAGAGAACTGAATGCCATTGGCCAAGGCTTACTGGCGGAGTGGGATGCCCTGGACAGTTACCGGAGGAGCTAAAGAACTGTAACACTTGTTAAAACAGGGGCAAGGCAAGGCCAAGGGGCTGAGGGTTAGAGAGAGGCTAGCCTGCAGGAACAGCTGAAAAGAGGATACCTTAATCAAAGAATTGTATCCCGAGTTGTTACTGACTCTGAATTGTAACTTGTGATGCTGTAGGATGAGCACTGGACTGCGAACCACATGGTTGGCATTTCACACCCATCAGATGTTGTTCCGAAACCCTCTACAGGGTGACTATGAGTCAGAACTGACTCGACAGTATTTAACATCAACAACATTTCACTCATAAACTCCATAACTCTTCGGTATGATCTGTAAGTTTTGTGTGGCCATTATAACAAACGATTAAACCCAACAGAAAAGGAGAACATGCTGTGGGAGGAATGACAGGTGTAAGAACTGATCAAAACAATGGCAAGAAGAGTTATGTCGGACTTCCACCTCAAAGCAATCAGCCCTGGGTTGTTGATGCTGATGACCATTTTCCTCAACCCTTGTGAAGTTAGATGAGGAGGTCAGATGCTGCTGCAATACCATTTTTACAGGCTTTCTGAGATAAGGGAAGTCAGAGGTTGAGTAGGAAAAAGAGAAAGTAGCTGAGGTCATTCAGTCTGACCAGCGGTGTGGTTAACAACCAAGGTCTACAGATACTCATTGTCTGTAGCTTCCTAAAGGAAAACACCCTGCAATTTCCTGTTAACTTGTGACTCCTCCAGCATCTGTGGATTTGCAACAGCAATAAATTACTGTTATTTAATATCTGTGCTTTATTGACTATGCAAAGGCTTTTGACTGTGTAGGTCATGACAGACTATGGATAACATTGTGAGGAATTGGTATTTCAGAGCACTTGTGCTTATGAGAAACCTATACATAGACCACAAGGCAGACTCTAACACAGAACAAGGGAATATCGAATGGCTTAAAATCAGGCAAGCTGTACACAAGGGTTGTATCCTTTCACCATACTTATTCAATCTATACACTGAGCAAATAATCCAAGAATCTGGGTTATATGAAGAAGAACATGGCACCAGGATCGGAGAAGGACTCATTAACAACCTGCAATATGCAGATGACATAGCCTTACATGTTGGAAGGGAAGAGGACTTAAAATACTGATGAAGATCAAAGACTGCAACCTTCAGTATGGATTGCACCTCAATGTAAAGAAAGCAGAAATCCTCACCAATGAATAACATCATGATAAATGGAGAGAATGCTTCATTTTGTGTGGCTCCACAATCAACACTCAGGGAAGCAGCAGTCAAGAAATTAAACAACAGATTGCATTAGGGAAATCTTCTGCAAAAGACTTCTTTAGTGTTAAAGAGCAAAGACATCAGTTTGAGGACCAAGGTGTACCTGTTTCATGCATTTGAATTACAGTGTTGGAGAAGAATATTAAAAATATCATTGACTGCCAGAAGAACAAACAAATCTATCTATAAGAAATGCAGACAGAGTACTCCTTAGAAGCCAGATTGGCGAGACTTCATCTGTTATGCTTTGGGCATGTTCTCAGGAATAACCAGTCCATGGAGAAGGACATCACACTTGGTCAAATGAAGGATCAGTACAAAATGAGGAAGACCCCCAAAGAGATGGACTGACGCAGCGGCAATAGGAATGGGCTCCAGTGTAACAACAATTGTGAGGGAGGTGTAGAACCTGGCAGAGGTTCATTCTGTTGTGCCAAAGGTCACTATGAGTTAGAACCAACTCAATGGCACCTAACAACCACCTAACAACATAATGACTATAAAACTTACCCTTTGTTTTAGAGATGAAGCTACATTCACATTTACTCCTCATTTTATGAGTTATTACGCTGGTCTTAGCGAGGTGGTGTTACATGTTCTTAGCAAGGTCCAAGTTAAACAGAATCCCAAGTCAGCCACCCAAAATGCTGTGTGGAAGCTACAAAAGGAGGTCATGTGGAAGAAAGAAAAGAGACGGAGTGAAAGAGAAAGGAAATCAACAAACTAAAGACATTTTACTCATCTATGAGGGGGCTTCAAGAAGTTCCTTCATATTGATTTAATATATTTAATTTGCCACCAGGTCAAATGGAAATATTTCCATCCAAATGTGGAATCAGACTATAATAAACTATTGCAGAAACATTATTACATTTAATAAACTGCTATTAAAAATCGCCTTAGTCTCATACCATCACTTTCTCATGCTGGTCTTTGTTCTTCATAGGAATATTATACAAAGATATCTAGGGAGCTTACCCAGAGAGTCCACTCAGGGAGTGAGAGGCCTCCAACTTTGTTCTCCTTAAGCAATGGCTTGCTTATCTTTCCTTCACATGTAATTTTAATCATCACTTTTTCATCTCTTTAATAAATGATCTTGGAATATGGACTACTATTGTTATATGTTATCAAGTTAGTTCCAATGCATAGCAACCCTGTACAGGGTTTCCAGAGTAAGTTTGAACCGCCAACCTTGTGGTTCAACCTGACCTTGCATTCCAGTACTTTTTACCACGGTGCCACACCGGGAATCCGGACGTCTTGTTATTGTTGTTAGGTGCCATGAAGTTGGTACCAAACCATAGTGACCGTAGACACAATAGAATGAAGCACTGCCAAGTTCTGCACAAACCTCACCAACCTTGATTTATCATCAAGGTCACTAATTTGGGTTTCCATTGATTGAAATCTATTCCTTTGCCCTTTCAATGCCTTGCCCATTTCTGAGATCTTAGTATTAATCTTCTGGATTTCTGTTTGCAGGTTTTGTATTGTCTCCAGTCCTTTATCTATTTTATTTGACTGTTCCTGTTTCCCTGCATTCCTGAATGTTTACCTTAACCTTTCCATCAATCATTTGGAGGTACCTAAATATTGCCTTGAATTATTTTTTCAGGTCCTATTGTTGTTGTTGCTTAGTGCCTTCAAGTTGATTCCGACCCATAGTGACCCCGCATAAGGTTTCTGAGGCTGTAAATCTTTACGGGAGCAGAAAACCTCATCTTTATTCCATGGAACAGCTGGTAGTTTCGACTGCTGACCTTGAGATTAGCAGCCGATTCGTAATGACTACGCTATTAGAGGTCCCTTCAGGTCCTATAGAAGAACTATATTAAAGACTCATTACTTACCATAAGACTGTACCATATTGTATCTGTCAATAGTTTTATTTACCATTTCACAAAAGCAGAGTGAATTTGAAAACTTTTCTTCGTGTTATTAAATGCTATCAAGTTGGTTATGACTCATAGCAACCCTGCATAGGATTTTTGAGTAACAGCTGATGAATTTGAACTACTGCCCTTGCAGGTGAGCGCTTATCCTACAGTGCCACACCAGGACTGTTTCCTTTGTGTAGGGGCTACTTAAAGTGTTCTGTCGATTTCAGAGATGTGATGTTTAATAAACTCGAGCTTTGTCCCAGAATATGGAACATTGGTCAAATAGACAAGGTAGCAATGATCCCATTCTGATAAATTTACTACATCAGATACCTGGACAAATGGCAAAGTAATATTATTTAGCATAATATTATGGTAAAAACACCTAAAGAAAACCTTTTACCTTCACTTTTCTTTGACTAAAAAAATGCCCTCAGTTCCCAGCGACCAGTTAGGGGTATTGTCTCATTGTCTGAAAGTCATCATCAGTCTACTTGGGAAATCAATTTCTGCCTTGGAGCACTGACAATATTCAATAATAACTCACAGTTTGTGAATAGAGATTTAAACATAGAAGAAGAGATTTTTAAAAAAGCTTAAGAGAAGTGTAAAAATCATCTCTTCATGTTTTCACAGAGAATACATTCAAATATGTGTTTTTTCTTCAAAATGTTTGGCTATGGTGGACTTTTATCTCCCTGTAGAACAATATCATGTAAAAAATAACATTGCTACACTAAACAATAGACATTTCTTATGGCTCCCACAAGAGACCTGAACTGTCAGCCTCTGGTTCCTCTCCCTGGGGTCTTTTCAGTGACTTAGGGCAACTCTTGACATGATATAAATCCCTCAATATCTGAAGATGCTCACAGCTGCTGCTTTTCAGACCACGGCAGCTTCCAGAAAGACATGGGCACTCTGACTCTAGGGCCCTGGGGATCCCAGCCTGGTTTCACAGCAAGTACAGACCTGGTCAGAGTGCCTGGTGCTGTCCCCTCCTCTAGTGCTGGCCATTCGCTCAGAAACAGCGGGGTAATGGGGACCCATCCACTCCTGCTGGGCTTAGAGAGTGGGCTCCTCACATCTGTGCACTACCTCAGCCTTTCTTTTCCACTTCTTCTAGAACCAGTGAGGAGTTCTTTCTTGAATCCCACCCCACTGGAGGTGGCTGAGAGGAGGTAAGTGGCCCTCCAGAGCATCGCTCTAATCACACGGGCAGCACTGTGGTGGGCTCTGATCCTGAGTGTTCAGTTCTGTCATTGTGCCTCTGCCTCCTGCTCTCCTCAGCATCCAGAACTCAGTTAGAGGAGAGTCTCCCTTCTGAGAGCTAAGTGTGACCAGGTGTGCCGAGGACGGCAGGACTGCTGTGATTGGAGATGAGTACTCCAGACTCTGGTGCCCTGCCTCCTAACACACCTGGACCACACCTGGCCATTCCTCCTGATGGTGCTGCTAATGCTGGCAGGCAAAGACACTCTGTTGCATCAAATTGAAGCTACTTGGAACTAGTAGCTTTATATACAGAATGCAGGCAAAATGTAGGAGAAGGACCAGCCCCACAGGCACAAAGGAGAGAAGCTTTAGGAAGGCTGGTGGTGGGCTCCGCTCTGAGGGAGCAGAGAGCATCATGGGTGAACAGAGGCTACATGTTTTGTGATAAACTCATACGGATAAATGCCGTCAAGTTCTCCTATTAACCACCCATCCTTAGTGTCCGTACACTTCATTTCATTCTGGAAAAATAGTGAAGTCTTTACCAAAGTAAAGCTTTTCTGGGAGTTTTGCTACATAACACACTGCTTTGTGCAAAGCTACCACGACTTGTGAGGAGGTATGTCTAAATGTGTCCACCTCTGTTTCGCTAATACATATTATTATTATTGTTGCTCTTAAGTGCCATCAAGTCAGTCGCAACTCACTGTGACCCTGTACAAGGTTTCCAAGGAGCCCACCTTGAGGTTCTCAGTCTAATATTCATCTTAGAGCAGGGATTGTGCCACACTTTGTTATTGTTTTTGCTAAGTGGCACTGAGTCAGTTCCAACTCATAGCAACCTTGCACTTCAAACCAACGTTGCAGACTACAGCGCCACACTATAGCAGTTGTGATTTTTCCTTTTTTAGGTTAATTGTGTTGATTTGTTGTTCCTGTTGTTAAGTGTGCTGTTGTTTGGGTTCCAACTCATAGCGACCGTGTAGAGGGTTCCCAATGAGTGGCTGGTGAGTTTGACCCACAAACCTTGTGGTACAGACCAACCTTGCGGTTCTGTGCCACACCAGGACATAACAATTATACCTTTAATGACCAATATGTTCACTACCACCTAGTCTCAGATCTGACTTGGTCACCCTGTCCCACTCACACCCATCTCCCGCAACTCCCCACTAAAGCCAGCATATAATATGAAGATACCATCATCTTCAAGGATTACTTACCTACCTGGAGGAAGGTGCTCGGACTCCTTACCACTGCTGTATTTCTCTCAGTCTCTTGTACTCACCCATCCACTCGTAACCTGCCCATCCACAGAGCAATCTGGCCCCCATGAGCCACTCCTCTGAAAGTGTCTGTCTGCTTCATATCTTGATACCTTTGTTCACTCAGAGTCCCTGCTTCTTCCTTTTGCTTACTGATGTTTTGATGATGATCTCTTCTTTGATAACTTTACTAGGACTTCCTGTGTGTCTATTTCTGCGGAGCATGTATATACTTGTATGTCTGACTATCCCCATCAGATTGTTTTTCTGAGGTCTGGGCTCATCTCAAGGAGCCCTGACAGCACTGTGGGTTATGTATTGGGTTACAAACTGCAAGTTCAGAACCACTAACCACTCTATAGGAGAAAGGTGAGCCTGTCAGCTCCCGTAGAGACTTACAGTCTCAGAAAGTGCAGGAGTATTTCTATTCTGTCCTTTAGGTCAACATGAGTCAGAATTGGCTCATTGGCAGTGGATTTGGTATTGTTTTGGCTCATTTCTAATGTGGTTGTTGTTGGGTGCCATTGAGTTGAGTTTTGACTCATAATAACTCCATATGACGGAGTAAATGTATCCCTTAGGGTTTTCTAGGCTGTCATCTGTCTCTTGCAGCAGAACTACTGAGTAGGTTGGGACGGTCCACCTTTCGGCTGTACCACCAGAGTCCCTTCATCTCTAGAAGACCTCCCTGCCCACCCCCCACCCCCAACCAGGAACTTCTTCATCTCTAATAGACTACACATAGAAAGAACTTCAGGAGGATTACAGAATATTTGCTAAAATGTCAGATTTTAAAAAGAACAAAAACGTTTTTATTGTGAATTTGGTGAAGGTTTACAGAACAGATCATCAGTTTTACAATCAGGAGATCATGTACCGCCTACTTTTTCTCATTGATTACAATCCTCCCAATGCAACGTCACCTACCCACTTCCTTCCTGTGTTTCCTGTTCCATTCCTCCCTCTTTCCTAGTCCCTCAGAAATTTCTTCTTGGATAAATGCTTCCCTATTTTATTTCAGATAGTTGATTACTGTAAAGTGGACATCTTTTATTGATATTTTTTTCCCCTTATGTTGTTGTTGCTGTTAAGTGCCATTGAGCCGGTTCTGACTCATAGCAAACCTGTACAGGGTTTCCGAGGAGCAGCTAGTGAATTTGAACCACCGACCTTGTGTTTCAAAACAACCTTGAGATCGGGTGCATTGTGTCACAGTACCACACCAGGACGTGTTGTTGACGGTGCAGTAAAGTCAGTTCTGATTCACAGCGATCGTGGACACAACACTGGCTGATCCTGTGCCATCCTCAAAAACGATTATGTTAGCTGCCACTGTGCCAAGCCACCTCACTGGCTGTGTTCTTCCTTTATGAGGACCCTCCACTTTACCAAAACCGATGTCCTGCTTCAGGGACTGGTCTCTCCTGGTAACGTGTCCCCTTATAGATCTATCGGTTGTTTAGATGAAGGTTTATTAAGGACCATCAGCTCAGAATTCCACCAGTCTCGATTGGACGAGTAAGCCAGGTCTTTCTTTTTAGTGTAAAAAAGTAGTGTTGTGTCCAAAATTGAGTATTTTTCCTCTGTCTGAGCCAGCAGAGTGGTTAAGGTACACGTTCACAGTCCGGTAGACCTCGGGGGGTCACTGGAATTCTGATTGCCTCAGTCTTGAGCTTGGAAATGGTTCTTTCTCTAAGTCACAGTGCTTCCTGAAAATCACAGTAATAATATCTCATTAGCGCTGTATTGTGGATTAAATAACAATGAATGCAAAGCCCTTAGCACACTGCCTGGTACCTAATCAATGCTAAGTAAATTACTATTCTACATTATTCTGACTTGATCATTGAGACCACATGTTAAAATGAATCAAAATACAGATCTTGTCCATTTCTATATCTTTAGCTGAGGAAATAGTTCAACCCCCAACCTACCTAGTGAAATAAATCGCATCTCTGAGGCTCTTATTGATTTCACCCTCTCCCTCACCTCCCCAGAGTCTATTCATTAATCACTGCATAGCATATCTCACATATCACACATAGAACTGTATCTTCAACCACCCATTTCTGCTGAATTCTGCTGTTAAAGGCCACTGTCATCTTCCCCTGAAGTAGCCTTTAACAGGAGTCCTGGTGTAGGATAAGCACTGGACCACAAGGTCTTTGGAACCCCAAGCTTGTAGGTTCAAATTCACTAGCTGTTCCTCAGAAACACTATACAGGTCACAGGTCACTCTGAGTTGGAACGAACTCGAAGACACTTAACAACCACTACGA
This sequence comes from Chrysochloris asiatica, assembly GCF_000296735.1. Taxonomy (NCBI): domain Eukaryota; kingdom Metazoa; phylum Chordata; class Mammalia; order Afrosoricida; family Chrysochloridae; genus Chrysochloris; species Chrysochloris asiatica. The sequence goes on from NW_006408559.1 coordinate 16,715,616, forward strand.
GCTGTGAACTGGCTTCAGCATTCCTTCCTACTCTCTGTGGACATACAGGCATCTTTCCATAATTCAAACCACACAGAGTCCCATCCCACTTAACTCCTCTCCTTGCTTCCCTGTTACAGTCCTGCTGACCACTCCTCCCTTGTGCCCTGCACCTCCAGTCCTCCATTCCTCAGCCCAGCAGCATAGCCTCCTCTCAGCACACTCTCACTAAGGCTGGAGCCCACCCTGCTTTGAAGACACGCCACCTCCTAGAAGGCAAAGCTTCCCTGATTACACCTCCACTGCGTTCTCTATTTAAGCCTCCACTGATGGATGATGCCTGAAATCATATGATACACTTATTTGTTTGCTTATTTTTAATATCTCCGCCAACATCTCACCCTAGGATGGAGTGCTCCTTCCAGCAGGACGGTGTTGAATATGCTCTTTGCTATCAGTCAATTCACACCTTTGTGGGGAAAGAACCTCTTCACACCTACTGTCTTCTATACCTTCTTGGGGAAGGAGTTCATTTAAATAATTTTCAAACTTCATTTAAACAATTTTATTTGGCTTTTGCTCTACAACAACACAGCCTGGACAGATATGAGTATTCTCATGTTCAGAAGAAGAAATTGAATCTCAGAAAGTGTAGGTTTCAATACCATAGGGCAAGTCAGTGGTAGAGCCAAGGTTTGAAGGAAGCCCAGAGCTCCCATGTCACCCTGCAGAGGCTAACTTTCAGATGATGCAGCATTTCACTAAGTCTTAGATGATAGAGAACAAGGAACTAGTGGAATGTTAAGGTGAGACAGGTGTGAAGAAAGGCTTTCAGATGCTCTGGTAGATGGCGGGACAGGAAGACAAGGTGAATCCTTTGAAATTGGCAATCAGAACGTGGAACTTGGAGGTTTCATACTGTTTAATTTGATACTTTTGGTGAAGACAGCATGAGATACGGATAGAACATGGGCTTTGGACTTAGGTTTGAATATGGGTTCTGTCCTGTTGCCAGTGTGAACTTGGGAAGTGACTGAATAGACTTGGTGTCTTCATCATTAGAATGGGTATGAGAACACCATGTTGTTGTTGTTCAGTGCCATGGAGTCGGTTCTGACACAGAGTGACCACTATGTAGGAGGAACTGGAAAGCTTCACAAGAGCAGAAAGCCTCATCTTTCTCCATTGGAATGGCCAAGGAACTCGGACCACTGGCTTTGTGCTTGTCCAACAGCACCCCCACACTCCAGAAACTCTATAACACGATACATATCATGTTGGAATTAAATTATGTGTCTAGTGTACTTCACACATGCTAATAAGTTCATAAGCGGTACCTTTTTCTGGCCTTACTAATCAGAGAAGGTACAGGGTGAATGCTTCTAAGTGGACAGTCTAATTGAGTGATTCTTTCCCCAGGAGAACTAAGCCCTGTGTCTATAGCATGGAGGTACAGAACCAGACCCGGGTCACCAAGTTCATTCTGGTGGGGTTCCCTGGGACCTGGGGCATGCGTGCCGCAATCTTTCTCATGTTCCTTGTGGCTTATGTGCTGACTGTGACGGAAAATGTGGTCATCATTTTTTTGGTGCAGCAGAACCGGCCCTTGCACAAGCCTATGTACTTCTTCCTGGCCAACCTGTCCTTCCTGGAGACATGGTACATCTCTGTGACTGTGCCCAAGCTGCTGCTCAGCTTCTGGTCTGTGAGCAACAGCATCCCCTTCACCCACTGCATGGTCCAGCTTTACTTCTTCATCGCACTCATGTGCACGGAGTGTGTGCTCCTGGCTGCCATGGCCTATGATCGTTATGTGGCCATCTGCCGCCCTCTCCACTACCCCACTGTGATGAGTCATGGGCTCTGTGCCCGTCTGGCTCTTGGGTCCTGGGCCATTGGCTTTGGCATCTCCCTAGCAAAAATCTACTTCATTTCCCGCCTCAGTTTCTGTGGCCCCAACGTCATCAATCACTTCTTCTGTGACATCTCTCCTGTGCTCAACCTCTCCTGCACGGACATGTCCACAGCTGAGCTGGTGGACTTTGTCCTGGCCCTGGTCATCTTCCTGTTCCCACTCGCCATCACTGTCCTGTCCTATGGGAGCATTCTCACCACTGTTGTACGCATGCCCACAGGGAAGCAGAAAGCCTTCTCCACGTGTGCCTCCCACCTTGTGGTGGTCACCATCTTCTACTCAGCCACGATCTTCATGTACGCCCGACCCCGAGCCATCCACGCCTTCAACATGAACAAAGTCATTTCCATCTTCTATGCCATTGTCACCCCTGCACTGAACCCCTTCATCTATTGCCTAAGAAACCGGGAGGTCAAGGAGGCGCTGAAGAAGCTGGTCTACTGCCAGGCTGCCCACTCTGACTAGTGTGTAATGGTGAGCTGGAACACGGATGGACGTGTACACATTCCCTTTTATGCCCTGATTGTTACCCACGGTACTGTGATATCTCTATGCCTCACCGACCATGAGCTCTTGGTTCTATCCTGATGTCAGTTCCCATTTCTCTTGCCAGAGAGTCTAGAGAGTGGCCCTTAGAAAGAGCTAGAGAAAAGGGGTTCTCTGTGACTGGGATCCCAAATGGGACTTCTGGGCCTGTGAGTTGAGTGGGGAGAAAGTTGTCTTCGTTTTCTTGGACTGCTATAATAAAATACCACAAAACAGGTATCTTGAAGAAACCTGAATTTATTTCCTCACAGTTCTGGAGGCCAGAAGTAGAATTCAGGGCATTGTCACAGTTGTGCTCTCAGCTGTCTCCAGAGAAAGAGCCTTCTTGGAAGCCCCACGTGGTTGTTTGCTTGTTTCAGGGTTCTTTAGTTTGTAGCTGGAACCTCTCATAACATCTGTCTTTCCGTGTGTGTGTGTGTGTGTGTGTGTGTGTGTGTGTCAGATCTAAGCCAGTTGACTCATCGTAGGCTTCATGTGGGAAACTGGCTGTGAAGGCTCTTTCAGCAGACATCTCTGAGGGGCAATTAGGAGCGGGACCCACTCTGCTCCAGCCTGACGTAACTGATCCCATCTTTAGAGAAAGACCGAATTTCCCTAAACAAGGTCGCACTCACTGTTACAGGGGTTAGGACTTCAATGTATCTTTTGGGGTCATAGCGTTCAATCCTTAACAGCGACTTATCACGAGGAAGCTAGTTTTGGACTCAATAAGCGCTAAGGCTCTAGACCCAGCGGATTAGACCATGGCATTCTAATTTCCCAGCTGCATGGACACAGATGGAGATCTCCCCCGACAAAGACTTTCTGGATTTTTTTCAGGAGACAGCTCCTCTAGTCTGCCACCCCAACAATCTGCTTTCTAGGACTCACAACAAGTTTGTTTGTATCGTCTAGTCAATGAGCATAAAAAAAATGATGAGTAAATATATGAAATGTATTATTTGCTGGCTGAACCTGCCCTCCCTCAGTCTTCTTTTCTTGTTAGCTCATCTTTCTCTCATTCCTCCTCACGTTTGCTTTACCTCTCCCACCCCATCCTGGCCCTGACATTCACTCTGTCTTGTTGTTGTTGTTAAGTGCCATCGAGTCAGTTCCAACCCATAGCAGGCCGCTAGAGGGTTTCCAAGGAGCGACTGGTGAGCTTGAACCACCAACCTTGTAGTTCAAACCGACCGAATAAAGACTCTGTCTTCATTCATCTCAAATTGAGGTGACCCTGCCCAATTGTAGGATTTAACAAGGATTTTAATTCTATGCCACAATCATTCTCAATGCTCCATTCTCATTTGTTTGATGTCTTATGCACTACACTAGACCTTTAGCCAGTGTGCCTGCTTATCCACACTAGGATCCACAGATAGCCAGAGGTACCCCACTCTTTTTTTTTTATTTATTTAAAGCTTTTAATGTATGGTGACATTTACCAAAAATACTCTACAATAAAGGCAGACTATGATTTATGACTTTTTGAGCTATGACAAACTACATTTATTGCTAGTAATATGAACTACATATAACGGTAAAGCATCTGTCAGTTTATATATAATGTTTCCAACCCCAAAAAATATATAAAGAGTGATTTTATAAAGCTGCTTTTATAATAAAAGACAATAAGAATGAAAACAGAACATTAAAAAAGGCATTTGACTTGTGTGGCACTATAAGGTAAGCACTGGACTGCTAATCACAAAGTTAGCACAGTCCAGAGACCCCAGGTGCTTCTTGGAAACCCTATACAGGGTTGCTATGCTTCAGAAGCCACTCAACAGTACTTAACAACAACAAAGAATCAATTGATGGTGGAATCCTTGAAACAGGACCCTGTCATAAATTGAGGATGACCTACATTTGGCAAAGTTAAAGAGGGGATTATTCCCAAATTAACCAGATTTTCAAATAGTGAAGATTATAGAGAGACGTGCTATCCTTCTTATTCTGTCCTTCCTGCTTAAGAAGCAAATTGTTTGGAAAGACCAGATTTAGTGAGCTAACCACTACTACATTTAGACTTTAGGCTGAGAGCCACTCCTCCTTCTATCTGATGTGTTCCTGCCGCAAAAGAATACCACAGTGCTTCCCAATCACTGGGGCCAATAGTAAATCTGTAAGACACAAGCTAAACAGACACCCTACTTTTAGTTCATGGTTTTGCCAATGGCAAAGGGAGCCACATTTTAAGGTAAATTCAATAAAACATACCAGTGCCAATGGGGATTTCATGATTTGACTAGAGCAGTTGAAACCAGAATGGTTTGTAGCATTTGCAACATCTTTTCACCCAAGAACAACACTTTCAACAAGGCTTTCTCTTTCTTCTAAAGTAAGAGGCACTAGATAATTGTCTCCATTTTACAGACTTTCAGAACTCAAGGCAGTAAACAATGTACCACAGGTAGTGGGGAGCAGAGGTTAAAACTCCCGGTCTCCTAACTGCAGACCCTGGATCCTTTTGCCAGCTAATGTGGTCTCCTGAGACAGAGAACATGTTCTTTCCACAAGCCAAATGTGGGAATTAATTGTGCAGGGACCTGGCAGGGGTCACCACTGAATGGCACCAGGGGACCTGGTAGCAAAGCAGAAATGGACAAATGCAGACCTCTGGGAAGCAGAGAACTGAAGAAGATATTCAAATGTGAGTTTCTGAAAATGATTAATGGCAGGATTTAGGAATTCAGGGAAATTTTTGTGCTGAACTCTTAAGCTCAAAAGAGTTGAAGAATAAATGGTTGTGGCAAGTGGGAAAATGATTCTGAAATGGAGGTGAAAGGGAGGGTAAGACAATGAAGGAGATTTTTGTATGTGAGTATTGGAGCTAAACGTCACTGGATCCATTTGCCTCCTGTACCCTAACAAAGGGTGGACATGCCGTAGGTGACGCTTGGCCTTCAGTGCATTCACGTCACTAAAGACCAGGGTTCTTTCTGTCCCGTGCTGCCTCCATTTTGGCCAGCTTACTTTGGCCCTGGCTCTTTTTGCGACTACCATGTGACATCAGCAGTTTGGGGTCACAGCCCTTCTCCCAGCTTTTTCCTGGTACTGTTGGCAGAAAAAGGGAGCCCTGGTGGCACCGTGGGTTAAGTACATGGCTGCTCACCACATCAATTGCTTCATGGGAAACAGATGAGGCTGTCTACCCCGCCGAACTGGATCACAGCAAGTCAGAACAAACTCAGTGGCAGTGCAGCTGGTGTCTTAGGGTTTGCTTTCAGGAAAACAACGATACGTCTTTCCCAGAGACTCTGGGAAGGTTTCTGTTCAGGCCTGATTGGCTGAGATTCAGTCACACACTCATGCCCATCCCAATAATGGTCGCCATGACTGCTAGGGTGGAACACGCTAATTGGCTGAAGCCAGTCAGGGCTCAGACCTGGAGCTAGGGATGAATCAACCTACCTCAGGGCCTATGGATGACACAGATGAGACTAATTATCTGAATTTAAATTGGGATTCTATTACCAAGAAGAGGGAGCAGTTCATGCTGGGCATCTGAAAACAGCAAAAGTCCACCATACTATTTCATTTTCACTGTCCAAAGTTGGCCAAACCTACTCCCATCTCATAGCAACCCTACAGGACTGAGGAGAGCTGCCCCTAAAAACAATCTAGGGTTTCCCAGATTGTGATCTTCATGGACACAGACTGCCTCATCTTTCTCCCAAGGAGTGACAGCTGAGTTTGAAACAAGCACTTTAGCCAGTGTGTCATGAGGTCTAGTTTTGACTGTACAGTCTGCAAATACTTCACTCCTCAGTATGGTTTAGAGACCTTCAAGTTGGTTCAGTTCATCCAGCAGAAGAAAACATTACCCAGTCCAGAGCCATCCTCAGAATCACTGCTACTCCCCGAAACCAAGCGCCCCAAGTGTGCCCCAAGTGCACAGGCCAACAAGACAACACTCTCCTGATCTCCCTCCTCATCACTTGTCATTTTCACTGGTCACTGCATTAAATTCCAAGTCAACAATGTCAGGGTCATAAGCAGACCCCTGTACAACCACATAGAGCCTTTGTTTAAAAAATGGTCTCTAACGTGACAAAAAAAAAAAAGTGGCAAATGTTTGTTTGCTTTTTATATACTACCAGAAATTTTTCTCATACGTCTGTCTTGATCCTAATGTGACATTTTTGTCATACATCTGTCTTGATCCTAATCTGACATTTTTGCAGAAGGCATTTACACTATATTTCAGAGTATATTTGACTAAACAGTTGTGTCAGATAAAGATACGAACAGTCTATGGCCCTATGTGGTTGAAGATTAACCTGCAGAAACTGATAAAATGTTATAATATTTTAGCCTGCTTAGAGAAGCTGAACTAGCGTGGATGTGATTTATTGGACTATAGGGAGCTAGCCCTTCGTCTGTCACAAGGGCAGGTGTTGAGAGGCTTCTAAGAGCTTCCTCCTGGGCACGTGAGGGCAAGGTTTATGGGCAGAGATGGGGAAACAGGCTAGAGTGAAATAGAGGATTTGCGAGATTTCCGATGGATAATACAGTGTGCACAGAATACTGCTGTAGATCACAAGGTTTCCAAAAGAAGAGGCAGCACTTTGATTCTGCCTCATCAACCATTCTATGTGTTATAACGGTTGCCATGGTGACAGAGGGCTCCGCACTGGGAGCAGGCTAGCTGCATTTCTAACACTGGATAAAGGTGTTTCATGTGTGTAGTGTTCTTTTGACTCCTGTTGAGGCTGATACAATCTGAGTCCCTTGTGGTGTGCTGAGACCGTGAGGCCAATAACACTGTGCCCATAAGGACAAAATCTAGAGGTACAGACATTAAAATCTAAAAAGTGGGTGTCTACGAATGGATGGATTGTAAGTATTTCTATCTGCTCCTTCTTTAATAACTTCCCATTTTCTATTATTTTCCTGCTAAATAAATGCTATATTAATTGTTTTTGAGATAAAATCATTCAAAACGAAATTAAAATGCAAACCAGATACTGTTGTCCCCCTCTTTAAAACTTGTCAATGTTTTTCGTCACCACATGTGGTCCAATAGGGTGGTCTTACTGGTATGGATGGGTTTGCCAATGTGACCTTGTTTGGAAATAGGGTCTTTGAAGACAGTATCAGTTTACCTGAGTTCATATAGGAGTAGGGTGGCTCCAAACTGACTGGTGTCTTTATAAAAGAGAAGAGAGACAGAGAGGGGGAAGATGGCCATGTGACCTCTATGAGCTAAAGTTTGTCTGGGACCACGAGAAGTTGAGAGACGAGGAAGGATTTTCCTTTAGAGCGGACAGTCAGTATAGTTCCGGCTGACACATTAACTTCACAGATTGACGGGAGAAATTCAATGTCTGTAATATAAAGCCAAGTGCTTCTAACAGCAACCCCAGGACGCCCACCCAGCCGGTCCCACAAAGTTCTTCAGACTGCTTCTCGTCCCACCTCTACCCCTTCCTTTTAGCAGGTAGCTGAGGCTCTGGACCAACATTTTATGTTTGAAACTCTTTGTGGCTTCTGAAAATGACATGTTCTTCGAGCCTCCCCGGCTTTGCTCAGACTCTTTCCTGGCCCTTTCTTTTCTTGCTGTGAGTAGTAATTTTTAGTTTTCTCTTTCAATTTAGGTAGCACCTCCCCTACAGCCTTACCAACAATTCTCTTCCCCCCAACCAGGCCCAGCCCACTGTCCTGTGTTGTCTTCTCTGAGCAGTAAGGAACAGGAACCTTATTGTCATCTTTGGATCCCTGAATCCAGTTACAGCATTTGGCCTAGAGATGACATTTAGTCAATCTTGCTAAAGTAAGCTGAGCTGAATGAAGGGAGAGTTTACACCTCTGGGGAGATGAGAGACAAAAGTATAGCGAACTGTCCCGAGACCTTGTAGGTGAATTTTTCCTTGATGTGGTGCTGTAGGTTAAGCACTAGACTGCTAACCACATGGTTGCTAGTTCAAATCCACCAGTTGCTCCTTAGAGACCTATACAGGGTCAGGCCACTATGAGTCAGAACCTCCTCAAAAGTACTGAACAACAGCATTCTAAATGTCTTGAAGAGAACCCTTTAGAGTCGTTTCCACATGCACGACAGCTGTTACCGACAGAGTCCCCAGACCCAGCTCAGTGCTGTTTGCTGCATTCACAACATTGACTCAACAGGCCTCTTAATTTCCTGAATCACCAACACTCATCCAACCAGCTACATAAGCCAGCAGCCATCAGGAGCCTTTGCTTTGCTGAAAGGAGTAAGCTGTTGTGTGAGCTGAAACTCAATATGTTCTAAAATAAGCATTTCACTCCATCCCTCACAGAAACATACGCGACTCTGGGTGTCTCAGTCATCAGCTATTAGCTCCCATGACATTTTCTTACCTTTGCTTTATGCCATCCTTCCTGCTGCTCGGTCACCTCTCACTATCGTGACCTTCATCGTCTCGGGCACCATGAGCTCTTAGGGGCTTCTGCTGTACGATGTGCTCACTAGCTGCCCTGCCTCCAGTCTCTCCATCGAAACAAACAGACACACACTCCTGACATCTTTCTAGACCACAGTTCAGGCCGTGAAACTCCGTAGAAAGATTTAACATGTTGCCCCTTTCTCTACTAAATGAAGTTCAAAGACTTTAGCTTGGCATTTAATATCTTCTACTGTGTTCCTCCGTGGGCTGCCAAAAGAACCAGTGGATCCATTTTGGAAGAAGTGCAGCCAGAGTGCTCCTTGGAGGCCAGGATGGCCAAACTTCGTCTCTCATACTTCAGACATATTGTCAGGAGGGAACAGTCGCTGGAGAAGGATATCATGTTTGGTAAGGTGGAGGGTCAGAGAAAAAGAGGAAGACCCCAAATGAGATGGATTGGCCAGGTGGCAGCATTGATGGACTCAAGCGTGGCAACAGTAGTGAGGTTGGCCCAGGATCGGGCAGTGTTTCGTTCTGCTGTGCATAAGGTCGGTATGGGTCGGTACCGACTCGATGGCACCCGACAACTACAGCAACAACAACAACTGTGTGCTTCAACTTGATTTTCTTCTATATGCAACACACAAATTCTGTAGTCATTTGGAACAGAACAAGGAGATACTGAATGATTTAAAATCAGGAAAGGTGTGTACCAAGGTTGCATTCTTTCACCATGTTTATTCAATCTGTATACTGAACAACTCAGTGGCAAACATGTGAGCTTCATTTTTGTTATTAAGGGCTGTTAGGTCAGTCCTCCAAGAAGTGACTTGTGAGTTTGAACAGCTGACCTTGTGATTCAAATTGACCTTTCCTTCCAGTGCTTATCCTACGGTGCCACACCAGGATTCCTGAGCTTTATTTGTTGTTGTTGTTGTTACTCTGACAGTAACAGCTGTCATGCATGTGGATGATTCTCTAAAGGGTTCTGTTCAAGATATTTAGATTGCTGTTGTTCAGTACTGCTGAGGAGGTTCTGACTTATACCTGACCCTGTATAATATGTCCAAAGTATGAGAGAAAAAGTCGGGCCATCCTGGCTTCTAAGGAGTGTGTTCTTGCTATACTTCCTCTGACATAGATTTGTTGGTTCTCTGGCAGTTCACGGTTCCTTCAACATCATAACTCAAATGCATTAATTAGTCTGTGGTCTTCCTTATTCACTGCCCAACTTTTGCATGCATAAGAGATTGCTGAAAATACTCTGGCTTGGGTCAGGTACACCTTAGTCCTCAAACTGACATCTTTACTCTTGAACACTTTAAAGTGGTCTTGTGCAGCAGATTTGCCCATGTAATACGGCATTTTTACCACTCACTAAAAAAAATTACAAGTCAATTTTCTTCAAGTATGGCATGGATACCAGTTTTATATGGTGCGGATACCATCTAGTGGGAAACATGAGTAATACTTAATCATTCAAGTAAAGTATTAGAACTCAGGTCTCGAAGATCATCTGGTCACACACTCTTCATTAGACAAATGGGTACACTGAGATTCAGTTATTTGTATTTTTATAAAGTTTTTAACATCAGCTTTACATTCATGCTATTATATATCGTTTCATTGCATGGTTACAAACAATCCCCTCCATGCATCATCAAACAACCAAAGGGTACATCCCTCAAGCCTGCCCCTCGGTCATCAGCACACAGCTCCTCTGGAGATTCAGGTATTTTGAGGAGATTCTCAAAGTCTGCATAAGACTGAGTATCGATTATGTAAATGACATGTTATATGGCCAAAACACACTAAAATTGAATACAAAAAGAAGTCTTTTGCATTAAAAAAAATGTTTTTAAGTGTTATGACAAGCACTGGACTACCAATGACCAAGTTGGTGGTTTGAGCCCACCGGTCACTCTTTGGGAAAAGAATGAGGCTTTCTGCTCCTGCAAAGATTTACAACCTGGGAAACCCTATACAGGATGGTTGTCATGGAGTTGGCATTGGCTTAATAGCATTTAACAACAATACTTTTCAATGGTTTAAAATTTCAAGAGTGAAAAAATATTTTTATTTCACTCTTGAAATTTTATATATTCACATTGAAATATAGTGAATAAAAAAAAAGACAGTCCCTCCCACCTCGTGTTTGGAAATGTACCTGAATCTCTGGGAGACATACTGATGTAAAGAGTTAAGAACCCAACCTTATTCCTTGTGAGTTCATTCAGTGATCTCATTACATCTATTGTGTACGCCCACAGGCCCAAGCGTTTGCACCTGACCACTAATCTAAAGGCTGAAGGTCACAGTGAAGGTGGATGATGTGCTTCCATGAAGGAAGGTTAAATACCCAAACACCAAACCTCTTGCTGCCTAGTTGATTCCAACGTTCAGGGTCATTGTAAAAATGGTTGTTGCTGTTGTTAAGTGCCGTCAAGTCAGTTCCAATGCACGGAGACCATGTATACAGTTTCCAAGGAGCCGCTGGTGAGTTTAAGTCAAGGACACCCTGTGGAGCAGTTGTCCTCTGTAACACATGAAGCCGCCATGAGTTAGAATCACCTCAATGGCCAGTGTTCCTTTTGACCATAGTACCTTCCATTTTTGTGTCACTGATTGGAGACAACATCTTCATCATTAGCAAAACTCTATGATAAGAGTTTACTCTCAGACTTTTTATTCTAGTTCATTGACATGTCTTCTTAGTCCTGCACCAGTAGCATACTGTTTAAATTACTACAATCTTGCGGTGTTCAAATATTCAAAAAAAAACAAGCAGTCTTTCTCACAATTCTTCTTCCATAGAAGTTTCTGAACTACTATTGCTGTTTTTGGACTTCTGGTGGGATGCTGTAGGATCAGCATTAGACTGTGAACCACAAGGTCAGCAGTTCAAACCCACCAGTTGCTCCTCAGAAACCCGATACAGGGTTTGTTATGAGTTATAATCAACGCGACAGTACTTAACAACAAAAAACAAGAATGCTTTTTTGCATTTCCGTATGATTTTAGAATCATCCTATCTAACTAAAAAGATAAATCCTGCTGTTACTGTAACTGGGCTTGCCTTGTATTTGGATAACTGATGTGGTGTTATAGGATCAACACTGGTCTGTGAACCACAAGACCAGCAATTCAAACCCACTGCTCCTTGGAAACAGGATCATTATGAGTCGAAACCAATTCAATGACACTTAACAACAACAGGCCTTATATTTATTGAATGCTTGGGGGAAATTGACACATTCATGTTATACCGTCTTCCTATCCAAGAACATAGGTTTTTCCATCTGGTGATGTGTGTGTGTCACTAAGGAATATTCCCATTCTGAAGGCTGTGCTCTTTGATCTTCACCAGTAAGGCTTTCAAGTCCTCTTCGCTTTCAGCAAACAAGGTTTTATCATCTGCATATTGCAGGTTGTTAATGAGTCTTCTTCCAATTCTGATGCCATGTTCTTCTTCATATAAACCAGCTTCTCAGATTATCTGCTCTGCATATAGATTGAATAAGTCTGGTGAAAAATATAACCTCGGTGCACACCTTGTCTACTTTTAAACCATTCAGTGTCCCCTTGTTCTATTTGAACAACTACCTCTTGGTCTATGTACAGGTTCCTCATGAGCACAATTAAGTGTTCCAGAATACTCATTCTCTGCAGTGTTGTCCATAGCTTGTCATGATCCACACAATCAAAAGCCTTTGTGTAACGAGTACTTACTGATGAAGATCAAAGATCACAGCCTTCGGTATCGGTTACACTTAATGTAAAGAAAACAAAAACGCTTGTCACAGGACCAATAAATAATATCATGATACATGGAGAAAAGATTGAAGTTGTCAAATATTTCATTTTGCTCGTATCGACCATCAACACTCATGCAAACAGCAGTCAAGGATTCAAATGACATAATGCATTAGGCAAATCTGCTGCACAAGGCCTTTTTAAAGTGTTCAAGAGCAAAGATGTCACTTTGAAGACTAAGATTCACCTTGCCCCAAGCCATGGTATTTTCAATAACCTCATATGCATGTAAAAGTTGGACAATAAAAAAGGAAGATCGTAGAAGAATTGATGCATTTGAGTTATGGTGTTGGAGGAGAATACCAAAAGTACAACGGATTGTCAGAAGGACAAGTAAATCTGTGTTGGAAGAAGGACAGTCAGAATGCTCCTTAGAAACCAGGATGGCCAGACTTGGTCTCTCATACTTAAGACATATTATGAGGAGAGACCAATCCCTGGAGAAGAACATCATGCTTGATAAAGTGCAGGGTCAGCGAAAAAGAGGAAGACTCCCAGCGAGATACATTGGCACAGTGGCAGCAGCAATGGGTTCAGGCATAGCAGTGATTGGGAGGCTGGTATAGGACCTGGCAGGTTGCTATGAGTTGGTACTGACTCCGTGGCACCAAAATCACAACAGTAAGAAGTACTCCTGGTGTGGCGCTGTAGGATAAGCACTGGATTATTAACCACAAGGTTGGTGGTTCAAATCCACCAGTTACTCCTTGGAAACCCTCTATAGAGTCGCTGTGAGTCAGAACCGACTCGAAGGCACTTACCAACCAACCAAGGAATACTTTGAACATGTTCTCAGGAGGAACCAGTCTCTGGAGAAGATCATCATGTTTGGTAAAACGAGGGTCAATGAAAAAGAGGAAGACTCCTCATGAGACGGGCGGACATAATGGTAGTAATAATGGGCTCAAAACTACTAACAGGCGACATAGTGTCAGACAGCGTTTGGTTTTGTTGAGCATAAGGTCACTGTGAGTCGGAGCTGACACGACACAACCTATCTACAACTATAACAAAGAGTATTTTAACGTTTCTTTCACATTGTATTTAGACTTTTTGCTGTTTTTGTTGTTGTTGTTGTTGTCAGGTGCCATCGAGTCGGAACCGACTCATAGCGACCCCATGCACAGCAGAACGAAACAATGTCCGATCCTG
>NW_006408559.1:16730962-16742198 GCF_000296735.1 Chrysochloris asiatica
GAAAGTCGAGGCTTGAATTTTTTCTTCAGTTCCCCCAGCTTGAGAAATACTGATCGTGTACTTCCCTTTTGGTTTTCTAGTTCCAAATCTTTGCATATTTTATTATAGTACCTGGTTTTATCTTCTCGAGCTGATCTTCGAAATTTTCTGTTCAGCTCTTGGGCCTCTTCAATTCTTCTATTTGCTTTAGCTTCTCTATGCTGGAGAGCAAGTTTCAGAGTTTCCTCTGACATCCATGTTGACCTTTTCCTTCTTTCTTGTCTTCTTAATGACTTTTTGCTCTCTTCATGTGTGATATTCTCGATGTCATCCCACAACTCTTCTGGTTTTTGGACTTTAGTGTTTAATGCATCAAATCTGTTCTTCAGATGATCTCTAAATTCAGGAGGGATAAATTCAAGGTCATATGTTGTTGTTTTTAGGTGTTATCAAGTCAGCACTGACTCATAGCAACGCCCTATGCACAAAAGAGCTCTGGTAGCATAGTGGTTATGAATCAGGCTGCAAACCACAAGGTCAGCAGTTCGAAATTACCACCTGTTCTGCGGGAGAAAGATGAGGCTTTCTGCTCCTTTAAAGAATTACAGGCTTGGAAACCCTGTACAGGGTCGCTATGAGTCTGAACCGATTCCAAGGCACATAACCACCAACCATGCACAACAGAACCAAACACCACCTGGTTCTGCCCCAACCTCACGATTGTTGCTACGCCTGATCCCATTGCTGCTGCCACTGTGCCAATCCATCTCGCTGGGGGCCTTCCTCCTTTTCTCTAACCCTCCACCTTACCAAACCTGATATCCTTCTCCAGGGACTGGTTCTTCCTGATAATATGAATACCCTGCTGGTATTTAAAATACCTAGACATAGCTTCCAGAATCCTAGTAACATGCAAACTACCACAGTATGCTATGACAAACTAAACAGACAAATGGTGAACTTTTCTGATAGATTTGTACATTTTTAAATACTATGAAATTATTTATTTTCTTCTTTAATTAGTCAGGTCTAGCTTTATTGAATTATGTTTAGAAAATAATGTCTCTATGATGATGTGGAGAGATGGAGCAGCTGGGGACTTTAGACACAGAGAGGGAGAGGGGCTGTTTGCTGACGACTGGGGGGGGCATGCTTGTAGTGTATACCCTTTAGTTGGTTGATGATGCGTGGAGGGGATTGTAACCATGGCAATGAAACGATATATGATAGGATAAATGGAAAACTAATGTTCTATCATGTAAATTATCACATAATTCACAATAAAACATTTTTTAAAAAAAGAAAAGAATGTCTCTAGTTACTCTGTCTTTTGAAACTGACTTTGTTTGAGACTTGATCTTGTAAGGTCTTTTTCTTCCTTTTATGTGTGTTCCCTTGACACCTGAAAAGAAGGGTCATTGTTGATTTTGGGGCTCAGCATTTATGAATTGTGAATTATGTCTGCTTATTTAATTTTGCTATTTGCTCCTCTCTGTTTTGGATCCTTTTCATGATATGATGGGATGGAGAAAGGTGATATTTAATGTTTCCAACTATTTTTGTTTTCCCATCAACTCCTCTTTCAATTATTTGTAGTTTTTGCTGTATAAAGATTGTGTCATATGGCGGTTACACAGTTATAACTATCATATCTCCTCTGTTAATTGCATTATTTGGTATGATTTTTGTTGTTGTTAAGTGCCGTCGAGTTGATTCTGACTCAGCGACCCTGTATAGGGTTTCCAAGGAGCAGCTGGTGAGCTTGAACCACCGACCTTGCAGTTCAAATGACTTTGCTGTCTGACTCAATTAACCCACAGCACCACACCAGGACTCCCTTATATGACTTCATAATACTTTTTTTCCCCTGAATTAAACCTTATCTGATATGAAGAGTGCAATTTATACTTGATTTTTGTTTGTGTTTTCCCAGTTTGCCATAGGGCTTTGAACTGGTTCATTCTGAGTTGATCCCCTGCTAAGATTCTGTGCCTCCATCCCTGGTATACTAAATCAGATCTGTAGAGCATCCTGAACCTTTTGTTCTTGTACTTTGAATTAATTACCTGTCCCAGGTGTGTAGTTCCTGACTGTGGGCAATAATGGGTGTACTCTTCATCTGGTCTTTCTTCTCTCCCTAGAATTCAAGTCAACTTACATCATCATTCCTGGGTCAGCAAAACCTGTGCAAACCAGAGCCCAATTGGGACCACCTTTTAAAACAACAACAATCTTTGTTATAAATATACTGACTTTTCAGATTTAAGTGGAATACATCTCTCGATTCTCTCTTGCTCATTCCAATTTCAGCTTCATTTCTGGAGAACTTTTTACATAGTTGTTAATTTTCATCTAAAGTTTGTGTGTGTGTGTGTGTGTATTTTCACATTTTATCTCTTCCTGCTATATCAACATCTACTTCCTAAATTCTTTAACCTCTGAGAACTCTTTTTGCCTTATAGAGAAAAAGAGTTTCATTAATTTCTAAAGAAAAATTATGAAACCGTTAAAAAGGCTGGTAGCAGTTTTCATCTGTTTATTGGGAAAGTTTCTCCTGTGAGTGTTCTACATAACCACTGAGTTTTCCTTCATTTTTTTCTTGGAAAAATATTTTCATGCATACTATTCTGGTTCCATTTGACAGTCTTTGAAGCTGGTGACATCGTTTTCTGAATGAAGGAATTGCAAGAGGGAAGATTCAATGCCAATGGGGAAATCCCCAATGACCTGGAGTGTTGAGCGTGTGTGTTAGGGCATTACTTCATTTTAGCCCATAGGAATATGTACCTGTGGAGTTTCTTACCACCCCAAACCTCTCCTGCCTGCCTTTTTCAGAGGGGAGGGAATTTCTATGGTCTTCCTTATTTAATGTTCAACTTTCACATGCATAAGGGGATACTGAAAATACCATGGCTTAGAGCTCAAACTGATATCTTTATTCTTGAATACCGTAAAGAAATCTTGTGCAGCAAATCTGCCTAAAGCAATACATCATCATTTCATTTCTTGACTGCTGCTTCCGTGAGAATTGATTGCGGATCCTAGATAAATGAAGTCTTGACAGCTTCAAGTCTTTTCTCCGTTTACCATGATGTTATTTGCTGGTCCAGTGGTAAGAATTTTTGCCTTATTTACATTGAAGTACAATCCATACTGAAGACTGTAGTCTCTGGTATTCATCAGTAAGTATTTTAAGTCTTCATCACTTCCAGCAAGCAAGGTTGTATCATCTGCATTTCACAGGTTGTTAATAAATCTTCCTCCAATCCTGACACCACATTCTTTTTCATACAATGCAAGTTCTTGGATTATTTGCTCTGTGTCCAGATTGAACACATATGGTGAAAGAATACAACCCTGGTGCACACCTTCCTGATTTAGTTTTTTCATGATGACCTGTGCTTTAGTCACTGTACAGAAGCTTTTTTTTCTTCTTTATTTTAGGGTTTTTGAGGTTACAACTGTCGTTTTTTATATATACTCTTCTATCTCTCTTTCTTTACGTTATTGTGGATTGAGTGAAAGTTTACAAGACAGATCATCAGTTTTACATTCAACATATCATACAACTTGTTTTAATGTTTACATTGAAACAAGTTGTATGATTTTACAATCCCCTCCATGTACCAACAGTTAACAGTATTTCTCTCTATTCACTTTGACTCTTTAAAAAAATAATAATAATAAACAAACAAAACACTCAGGCCTATATAATAATTTACAATCACAATTAGTCCTGATAACAATTACTCACTATTGAATCATAAGAATCTTATCTTCATTTTTTTTTAACCAGACCCACCTGGACAAAATGCAAACTATTCAGTGGGGACTCTTCTTCCCTCACACACTCTTAAGTTAAACTCCCTCTTGAAGCCTTGTAAGACAGACACTTTGTACCTTTATCGCCCCCTCAATTTAGGGAGCCAATGTCCCAATGTCTAAGTTGCCCATCCCTATGTACCCTGTGTACAGAGGGGATAGCATTGATACTTGATGTGAAAACTCCTTCCCTCTCTGTTGGTATTTAGAGTTACTACCTGCATGAGTATAGGTAAGGTTCATCAAATGTAGCAATTTACCCTTGTTTCCTTTATCCCCCCAAAAAAGGACTTCTTCCTTCTGTACCATTGCTATGTCTTGAAATGGTTGAACAGCGACCATTTCACTTTGGTCCAGTAACTCTGTGTATTTCTTCCATCTTGTTTTGATGCATCATTCATTATTTTATCCATAGAATTCTTCAATATTGCAAGTCAAGGCTTGAATTTTTTCTTGAGTTCAACTTGAGAAATGCTGAGTTTTCTAACTCCAGGTCTTTACACATTTTAGTATAATGCTTGACTTTATCTTCTCAAGCTGCCCTTTGGAATTTTCTGGTCAGCTCATTTACTTCTTCATTTCTTCCACTTGCTTTAGCATCTCTATGCCTAAAATTAAGCTTCAAAGTTTCTTCTGACATCAATTTTGGTCTTTAATGAACTTTTACTTTTCTCCTGTATGATGTTCTTCATGTCATCCCACAACTCTTCTGGTCTTTGGTCATTAGTATCTAATGCATCACACCTGTTCTTGAAAGGGTCTCTAAATTCAGGTGGGATGTGTTCAAGGTTCAAAAGAGAAGATGTCAGTTTGAAGACTAAGGTGTGCCTGAACCAAGTCATGGTACTTTCAATAACCTCATTTGTATAATGAATAAAGAAGATCATAGAAGAATTGATGCATTTGCATTATGGTGTTGGAAGAGGATGTACCATGGACCACAAAAAGAAGACACAAATCTGTATTGGAAGAAGTACAGCCAGAATGCTCC
This sequence comes from Chrysochloris asiatica, assembly GCF_000296735.1. Classification (NCBI taxonomy): domain Eukaryota; kingdom Metazoa; phylum Chordata; class Mammalia; order Afrosoricida; family Chrysochloridae; genus Chrysochloris; species Chrysochloris asiatica. Next base: position 16,735,755 of record NW_006408559.1, read on the forward strand.
TTAGAAGCCAGGATGGCCAGACCTCATCCCTCATACTTCAGACATATTGTCAGTAGTGACCAGTCCCTGGAGAGGACATCATGCTTGATAAAGTAGAGGGTCATCAAAAAAGAGGAAGACCCCCAATGAGATGGATTGGCACAGTGGTAGTAGCAATAGGCTGAACCTCAATTAGTAGGTTGGTGCATGACTGAGCAGTGTTTTGTTGTGTTTTGTGCATAAGGTTGTTATGATTCGCTATCTAACAACAACTTCCTCAAAGTCGTATTTTGCCTCTTGTGGACTTTTTTTCATTTTCTTCAGCTCCAGCCTGAAATTGCATCTGAGCAATTGCTGGTCTGTTCCAAAGTCAGCCCCTGGCCTGGTTAGATAGCAGGTTAGAATCAGGTTGTTATTTTTAAGTGCTTTCAGGTTGTTTCCAACTCATAGCGACCATACATAGTTTCTGAATAGCAGCTGGTGAGTTTGTACCTCTGGCCTTGAGGTTCAAACCAACCTTGCAGTCCAGTGCTTATCCTACAGTGCCATACCAGAACCAGGTTGTGGTTGTGTTATTTAGTGCCGTTGAGTCAGTTCCGACCTATAGTGACAGTGTTTAGGGTTTCCAAGGAGTGGCTGGTGGACTTGAACTGCCGACCTTGCAGTAGAGTGCTTATCCTGTAGCTCTGGACCAGGACTTCATTCTACGGATAAAGAGCCTGAATGTTAGAAAAGAGGAAACAACTTCAGCTCAGTTAGGGGCGGGGCTGAGGGACATGTGTCCTCCATGACACCCAACCTGGTATACCATTCATAAATCACTATCACCTCTCAATTAGTGCTGTTTGCATCTGGAAAGAATGTAAGGCCTAACTCTCACTATTTTTCAAGAGTTGTCATATAATGCTTTATTTGACCTTGCTAATATTTTCCTGGTATGGCGCTGTGGGATAAAGCACTTAACTGCAAGGTCAGTTTGGACCACAAGTTTGGTGGTTCTGACTCCTTAGAATTCCTATACAGTGTCACTAGGAGTCGACACCAACTTGATGGCACTTAACAACAACAACAACAGCAACAGTTTCCTGGATTCCTGGTGTTGTGCTGTAGGATAAGCACTGGACCACAAGGTCAGTTTGAACTGAAAGATTAGTTATTCAAACTCACCATCAACTCCTCAGAAACCCTATACAGGGTTGTTATGAGTTGGAACCGACCCGAAAGCACTTAACAACAACACTAACAATATTTTCCTAGACTTGCCCTGCAATCTAACGCCGTCCTTCATCCTCTCTCTCCTTCACAGGGACCTACCTCCAATGTCTCTCCATCTTCTCTCAATCTCTCCCCATGTTTTCAAAACCTTTCCCTGATAAATCTTTCACATATCTAATCTTGTCTTGGAGTCCTGGTGTGGCACAATGGGATAAAGCCCTGGACCACAAGGTCAGTTTGAACCACAAGGTCAGTGATTCAAACTCACCAGCTGCTCCTTGGAAACCTTATACAAGATTGCTATGAGTCAGAACTGACTCAATGGCACGGAACAACAACAATCTTGTCTTGAAATCTACTTCCTTGTGGATCCAGGCTAATACTGAAGTTGGCTGATCCCAAGCATTCACCATTCCATGTGTGCTAGTTAATGTCTGTCAGGGAAACTGAGAGTGTGCAATAATTTGGCACCAATTTGTGGGTATCTATGGAAAGAGATTTTTTTACTTGGATCGACCATCAACACTCATGGAAGCAGCAGTAAGGAAATTAAACGACATATTGTATTAGGTAAATCTGTTGCACTAAAACCCTTTTAAGTGTTGAAGAGCAAAAAGCCATGGTATTTTCAATAGCCTCATATGCATGTGAAAGTTGGATAGTGAATAAGACATTAGAAGAATTGATGCATTTGAGTTATGTTGGAGGAGAATATTGAAAGGATCATGGGCTGCCAGAAAAACATACAGATTTGTGTTGGAAAAAGTGCAGCCAGAGTGCTCCTTGGAGGCCAAGATGACCAAACTTCATTTTTCATACTTTGGACATATTGTCAGGAGGGACCAGTTCCTGGAAAAGGATATCATATTTGGTATCCTTTTGGAGAAAAAGAGGAAGACCCCCCAATGCGATGAATTGGCACAGTGGCAGCATCAATGGGCTCAAATATAACAATGACTGTGAGGTTGGCCCAGGACCGGGCAGTGTTTTGTTTTGTTGTGCATAGGATCACTATGAGTCAGTACTGACTCGATGGTACCTAACAACAACAACAATGGAGAGAGGTTCTTTTATATTGGTAACAAGTAATAACTTCTAAATGGAGTAAGTGGTTGAGTTGAACTGGGCTAATGACAACTGGGGCCAGCATATAGTGCCAACAGCATGGCATGCTACAATTGGAATAATGTTCACCTGAAGAAGTTCCTGCCTAAATTCCTTCCCTTCATGGCCACAGCTGATGCTGTGCCCTTTTGTCTTCCTTAGCATGCTGGTGATTGTTCAGCCTACTGCAGGTAGGGGCTGAGAGAAAGCCTTTTGAGCAGTGAAATCCATGTGAAAAATGTGAATTTGAGTAAGCAAACACAAGCAAGCCCATGCTTACTTTGCTTACTGGGTACTCCATCCCTGCCAGGGATCATAAGTTGAAAAGAGGTTTTGATTTTGTAGGAAGCTGTTGCGGAGTTGGGAGAGACACACGATAGCAGTCATACCTAGAAGAAGAGTCTTTGATGTAGTTAAAGAACATGAAATTGTTCACTACAGATTAGTAAGTAAGCACAGGTACATGTGTGCTTAACTGGCTTATTGGGTAACCTGACATTGCTCTCCATCAGCAGAACAATAAATGAAATCTTGGGCATCCATTCTAAATCTCCGGGTTGTCGCTGATGTGACTTTGGGTGAGTTATTTAATGTGGTTTAACTTGTTGACTCTTCCAAAAACAGGGAGGCTATGGAAACTCACTGCTTAGATTACTTTGATGAGGGGTAACAGGGCAGATGAAAGACTGATGCTGCTTCTGGGATAGAAAAGCTCTTCAGTATTCTGTGGCTTGTTTGGCCTGTTAGTCTAATGTGAGAGTGGGAAATACATTCAACCCATTGACAAAATCCTTGGCACTTGGATCTCTAAGGAGATCCAATGCACACACATTTAGATCTCACCTCTGGAGCCCCAAGCCTAGTCACTGAGACTCTTCACCACACGGCCCCGTGCCCCACCATCCTCTGAGCAGCTGTCTGTTGGGAGAACTGCACATAATTAACAGTGGCAAAGTTGTAATGAACCCCATAAGGAGATTTTTTTTCTGATACTTTTTAATCTTGAAATTGTTTCTATCCCTTCGAGATCAATTAAAAAGTTTTCTTCTTGTTAAATCGTGGCTAAGATGTCTGAGGCAACTTTCCAGCTGTGTCTTTTTAATGACTCTCTGAAAGACTGGGATGCGGTTGTCTAGTGTGCTCACCAGGACCCTAGATGCCCAGGGAGTAAGGCTTGGAAACTCCTGAGACACACTTCAGGTGATGGTTCTGAGGCCACCATCCTTCAACTTGGAGTCTCTCTGGGTTCACTCACATCCACTGAGGGAAGTGGGAAGGGAGAGTACCTAGAAGGTCCTAATAGGTCACTGAAACTAGGTGAAGCTCTCCAAGTTAGCTTTCTCTCTGGGTGCACACCTTGGGCTCCCTAGGAGCTCCGGACCATGGTCTGTTGGCTGTCAGCAGGAGCAGCTGGCATGCTGGGTGGGGTTGCCCTAGAAGCATGGAAACACTCACCAGGCACACCCCACACTTAACATAACACTGCGCCTTTTGTTTGTTTTCTAAACAAGACTTTACTGTTTGGGGTGAAAGTTTACACAGCAAATTAGGCTCCCATTCAACAATTTCTGCACAAATTGTTGAGTGACACTGGGTACATTCTTCACAATGTCACCATTTTCATGATTTCTGTTCCGTTGGTTCCATTTTTAGGGAGCTAGCTCCCTGCCCTCATTCCTTCCTGTCTTCCTTTAAAGTAATTGCTGGCTAATTGGTCTCATAGATGATTTTTAAACTAACCTGGCACTCAGGAGATGTTCTGTATTTTGTAAACCAAAAAAGCCCACTGCCACTGAGTCAGTTCTAACAGGTAGTGACCTGTGCAGGGTTCTGAGACTGTAAATCTTTATTGGAGTAGACAGACTCATCTGTCTCCCGAGGAGTACCTGGTGGGTTTGAACTACTGATCTTGTGGTTAGCGGCCCATGCATAACCCACAGTGCCATCGGAGCTCCTGAACCAAAGCTGATAGAAGTACCAGGTATCCCCTCACCCCCATAAAATCAGCACTCAAAAAATATGTGCATATGATTATCCACACACCAATGGGTTTGAACATTGATTTGAGAGGACTGTTCACATAGTTTTGCCCTATGAAAAACTACATATATGGAGTTTCCAATAAAATATGAAAGTGAAAAAATAAAATTCAGTAGAAACAGATGATTCAGAGAAGACAATAAAACTTACAATTCCTATAATTAGATCATTCTACATTTTCCCATCTTCTTTTGCCAGCACGGAGTCCTGTGCAGTGCTAGACAGGGTCGCTATGAATTGGAACCAACTTGATGGCACTTAACAACAATTTCCCAGCACAGAGAATCAGCATTTGAAAAGTTGCTTGGTACAAGGGTCATGTTGTTACAGAAATCATGTAAACTGTTGTTATTGTTAAGTGCTGTCGAGTTGGTTCTGACCCATAGCGACCCTGTATAGGGTTTCTGAGGAGCAGTTGGTGTGCTTGAACCACCAACCTTCCAGTTCAAACAGCTTTGCAGTCTGGTGCATTAACCCACAGAGCCAAACCAGGACTCCCATGTTAACCTAGAAGCATCCAAATATTCAGAGTATTATGGTTTCAAAATTTTATACATTTAGCAAATATTATTTTCACACTAGATGGACTTAGCACCCTTATCAGACATCAATGGCTACATATGTCTGGGTGTATTTCTGGACTCAATTCCATTTTATTGATCTGTCTATTAGTAAACTCAAAGCAGACTTTGATAATTGTCACTTTATATTATGTTGTGAAATCATGATGTGATGTCCTCCCATTTAGTTCTTTTTTATCAAGATTGCTTTACTTAGTCAAGTTGTTGTTGTTAAGTGCCGTCGAGTCGGTTCCGACCCATAGCGACCCTGTACAGGGTTTCCAAGGGTGTAAATCCTTACGGGAGTAGAAAGTCTCATCTTTCTCCCGCGGAGCAGCTGGTAGTTTCGAACCGCTGACCTTAAGGTTCGCAGCCCGATGCGTAACTTAGTCATGGCGCCTTGTAATTCTATAAGGAACCCTGGTGACGCTGTAGGATAAGCGCTGGACTGCTAACTGTGAGGCTGGCAGTTCAAACCTACCAGTGGCTCCACTGAGGAAAGATGAAGCTTTCTACTTCCATAAAGGTTTACAGGCTCAGAAATGACTCTTTATAGGGTCGCTCTGGGTACGAGTTGGCTCAGTGGTAGTGGGTTTGGGTTATTTTTTGCTATAATTCTATAAAACTTGGAGTATTGGATTTTCCAGTTCTGCAAAGAAGTATGTTAGGATTTAGATAAGCATTGTGATGAATTAAAGGTTACTTTGGGTAGTTTGGGTATAAGTGACTTCTAACAATATTAACTCTTCTCAGTCACAAACACTAAAGTCTCTATTTTGGAAGCATGTATCTGAGAAAGATTTAATATTCAGAATACATAAAGAACTCTTGTGGTGCTATAGGGTCATCACATGACTGAACAACAACAACAACAACATGACTCAACCGCAAAACAACACAAAGACAAACAACCAAACTAAAGAAAATGGACGAAGGACTTGAACAGACATTTCGCCAAAAAACATACAAATAGCCAATAAGCATACGCAAAGATTCTAACTGTCATTACCTATTGGTGTTGTTGTTAAGTGCCACTGAATGGGTTCTGACTCTCAGTGACCCTGTGCAGGTTTTCTGAGGCTTTTTAAATCTTTGAGGTAGCTGAAAGTTTCATGCTTCTCCCACAGAACAGCTGGTGGGCTCAAACTTCAGACCTTGTGGTTCACAGCCTAGTGCGTATCATATGGAGCTACCACACCATTGTTGTTGTTGTTGTTGTTGTTATGTGCCATCAAGTCAGTTCTGACCCACAGCAACACTGTATAGGGTTTCTGAGGAGTGGCTGGTGAGCTTGAACTGCCGACCTTGCGGTTCAAAGCAACTTTGCAGTCCAGCGCATTTTGAATTCTCATTGCTCCCATATAGTTATATAACACTCAAGTATATTCATATAATCAATGACAGCATTATATTATTATCCCCCTTTTTAAAGATCTGTTTTCTTTCTATTTAAATTTTCTCACATAGTATTAGCATTCTATATCTTTCTTATGAAATTAAGAAGCAAAGGTGAATTTTTTTTCTTTCCACTCTAATTCTCATAACG
>NW_006408559.1:16742466-16743598 GCF_000296735.1 Chrysochloris asiatica
AAAAAAAAAGCTATATAGCTATGTTTGTATATACAAAGATTTTTCTAAATATGTTTAGAAACTATCATATTTACGTATATGTTGTATTATGCTTAAAACTCCAAAAGGAAAGAGGAAGAGGGAAAGCATAGAAAAGTTTTTCTCTCACAAAATCATCAGCCATAGATTTGCATTCAGACTTTTGTACACTAGATTCTATTAGGAAAATCAAGAAACAACACTCATGCTTGAGAAAGAGTAGACCAAAAGACCCAGGTTCTGTTGAAGAAACCCAGTAGAGGTGAATAAGATAGGGATGGTCGTCTAGCTGGTCTGTGGAGTAGTAATGATCACAAAAACAAACTATTTTGCTAAGTAATTGCAGAAGGAGTGAATTTAAAACGGTAAACTAGTCAGACACTCCATGTAGACCTTTTACAACAAAGACCTAGGAAACCAGGTGAAACAGATAGGGATGATAACCTGAGCTTCATGTGAAAGGTTGAAGAAAAGGACCGAACACGTATTGGAAGAAGAAAATGAATTAAAACAATGAACGAGGAGAGCAATGTAGTGGAGGTCCCTTCCCAGCCCTCCTGGCACAACCTGGCTACTCTGAATCAGGCAGGCAACTTCATGGAATCCCCAATTCCAGAGAGACACAGTGTAGACAAATCTGGAGTGAACCAAGATGAACAGAACACGAGCTAGACTGAGGGCCACAACGTGCACAAAGGTGGAGGAGAACTCTAGAGATTCAGGCCACCACAGAGCAGGGATTTGTTGTTGTTAAGTGCCATTGAGTTGGTTCGGATTCATAGCGACCCTGTTTCCCAAGAGCAGCTGGTGAGTTTGAAAGCACCCACCTTGTAGTTCAAATGGACCTTTTGAGTGCTTATCCTTCGGCGCCACACAGAGCAGGAAGGAGTCAACAAATGGGGATCGAACCGCTCACACTGGTGCCCCTGCTCATTTGAGTGTGCGGGCCACCTGTGGGGTGGTGGGATGGTGGTTACAGATGCTGGACTCTGGGCAGACCCACCCCTCTTGCATTGAGCGGAAGAGGGACTAGATAACTGGCTGCATTGGCCCAGAAGGACAGCGGCTCCCACATCCATGACCTGTGATTAAAGAAGTGCATTTTCCGTCGTTG
>NW_006408559.1:16744553-16770418 GCF_000296735.1 Chrysochloris asiatica
CACACCTACTACACCTACCACACCTGCCACACCAATGGGTGAGTGCTGCTACCTGCTCAAACACCAATAGGTTGTTAATAAAAGATGATCAACACCCAATCAGCTCACCCTCAGGTGCTCTACGCAATAAGCACAGTGTTGCTGTTAGGTGCCATGGAATCAGTTCCAACTGATAGTGACTCAACAGAACAACACAACAACACAACACCCTATAGTGACTCTAGAACAACACACCACCTTGCCCAGCACCAACCTCACAATTGCTGCCACGTTTGAGCTCACTGCTGCTGCCAATTTGCCAATCCATCTCATTGCGGATCTTCCTCTTTTTCACGGACGCTCCACTTTATCAAGCATGATGTCCCTTTCCAGGAAAGGACAGGTCCCTCCTGATATGTCCAAAGGATGAGAGACAAAGTCTGGCCACCTTGACTTCTAAGGAGCATTCCGGTTGTATTTGTTTCAATAGAGATTTCTTCTGGTGATCCACGGTACTTTTGATATTCTCCTCCAACACCATAATTCAAATTCTTGAGGTTAGCAGCCTGATTCATAACCACTATGCTAGTGGGATGGAAAACTGACCAATCACTACTATGGGGTCCTGTGGAAACTGTACATAGACCAAGAGGCAGTTGTTCAAACAGATCAAGAGGATGAACATGGCTTCAAACCAGTTTGTTGTTATTAAATGGCTTTGAGTCGGTTCTGACCCACAGCGACCTTGTATAGGATTTCTGAGGGTCATCTGGTGGATTTGAACTGCCAACCTCGTGGTTCACAGTCCTGTGCTGATCCTACAGAGCCTCACCATGAGTCCAACAATGCATAGTCGGCAGTGTAATGAGCAAATAATCCAAGAAGCTCAACTATATGAAGCAGAATGCAGCATCAGGGTGGTAGGAAGACTCATTAACAACCTGAGATATGTAGGTGGTAAAACTTGCTTCCTAAAAGAAAAGAACTTGAGGCAATGACTTATGGAGATTAAAAACTACAGCCTTCAGTGTGAATTGCACCTCAACATAAATAAAACAAAATTCTCACACCTAGACCATTAAGTTCCCACACCTGGACCAGTAAGTAACATCATAACAAATGGACAAAAGATAGGATTTTTCAAGGATTTCATCTTACAACCACAATCAACGTTCATAGAAACAATATTCAGGAAATCAAACATATTGTATTAGACTAATCTGTTGCAAAAGACCTCGTTAGATTAAAAAAACATTTTTTTTTCTTGATAAAGGAAATGAGCGCATATTGCTACAGTGTGATGAACTTGACCTATACTTATGGATGTTGTTGTCGTTAGATGCCATCGAGTTGGTACCGACTCATAGTGATCCTATGAACAACAGAACGAAGCACTGCCCGATCCTGCACCAATCTCACTATCGTTGCCACGCATGAGCCCATTGATGCTGCCACTTTGCCAATCCATCTCGCTGGGGGTCTTCCTCTTTTTCTCTGACCCTCCACCTTACCAAACATGATATCCTTCTCCAGAGACTGGACCCTCTTGACAATATGTTCCAAGTATGAGAGACGAAGTTTGGCCATCCTGGCCTCCAAGGAGCACTCTGACTGCACTTCATCCAACACAGATCTGTTGGTTCTTTTGGCAGCCCATGGCACTTTCAATATTCTCCTCCAACACCATAACTCAAAAGCATCAATTCTTCTATGGTCTTCCTTATTCACTGTCCAGCTTTCACATGCATATGAGGTTATCAAAAATTCCATGGCTTGGGTCAGGTGTACCTTAGTCCTCAAGCTAATGTCTTTGCTCTTCAACACTTTAAAAAGGTCTTGTGCAGCAGATTTGCCTAATGCAATACATCATTTGATTTCTTGACTGCTGCTTCCATGAGTATTGATAGTTGATCCAAGAAGAATGAAGTCCTTGACAACTTCAATCTTTTCTCCATTGATAAAAATGCTGTTTATTGGTCCAGGGGTGAGGATTTTTGTTTTCTTGACATCGAGATGCAATCTATACTGAAGGCTGTGGTCTTTGATCTTCATCAGTAAATATTTTAAGTCCTCTTCACTTTCAGCAAGCAAGGTTGTATCATCTGCATATTGCAGGTTGTTCATGAGTCTTCCTCCAGTCCTGATGCTATGTTTTTCTTCATAGAATCCAGCTTCTCAGATTATTTGCTCAGGATATAGGTTGAATAAGTATGGTGAAAGAATACAACATTGTCGCACACCTTTCTAAATTTTAAATTATTCAGTGTTCCCATGTTTTGTTCGAACAACTGCCTCTTGGTCCATGTACAGATTCCTCATGAGCACAAATAAGTGTTTTGGAATACTCATACTTTGGTCAACTCTACTTTGAGAGTACAATTCTTCCCCAGTCACATTTTGAGTGCCTTCCAACCTGAGAGGCTTATTTTCCGGCACTATATCTGACAATGTTTCTCTGCTATTCATAAGGTTTTCAGTGACTAAATATTCAGAAGTAGTCTGTCACTCCTTCTTTCTAGTCTGTCTTTGTCTGGAAGCTCATCTGAAACCTGTCCACCATGGGTGAGCCCTGCTGGTATTTAAAATACCTGTGGCATAGCTTCCAGAATCACAGCAACTCAGAAGCCACCACAGTATGACAAACTGGCAGATGAGTGGTAGACTCGGGGGTGTAGTAGCTCAAAATACCAACTGAGATGGAAGAAGTCTTCACATCAATCCTATGCACTCTGTATACAGGATAAATAGGGACAGGCATGTTAGACACTGGCTATCTAAAATGAGGGGGCGATAAAGGTACAAAGTGACTGGCTTACAAGTTTTGAAGAAGAAGTTTAGTTTAAGAGTGTGTGGGGGAAGGTAAGAGTCCCCACTGAATATTTTTCATCTTGTTTAGATGGATCTGGTGAAAAGAAAGGGGGATAAGATTCTTATGATTCAATAGTGAATAATTGTTATCATGATTAATTGTAACTGTCACAACTGTAAAGAAGATAAAAGTTTTGTAACAAAAATGGGGAGTAGTTAATCTTACCTTCCAGAAACAGAAGCCCCTAGGATCATCAAGATAGAAGAGCACAAGCAGAGTGTGGGACCCTTTCCAGAGAAGCAGTGACACCAGAGATGTAGGCAGAGATGAGGACATGGAAAGATGGCGCAGTGGAGGACACTGGATTAGTGGAAAGAGAGGAACTGGTTGCTGGCAGCCAGGAGACAGGCTTGCAGAATGTGCCCTTTGGTTGTTTAAATTATTATATATTCCTGAGTGTTACTGTGTACACCCCCCCACCAAAAAAAACACAAAAAAATCTCTGAGAGAATGGAAGCAAATATTGTTGAATGACGATTCAATGATTTACAATGAAGCAATGGTATAAAGTCGATGTTCTCCCATGTAAACTATCACTCAGTTCACAATAAAAATAAAAAAAAAATACTTTTGACTATTTTAGGTCCCTTGCATTTGGACATCAATTTGTAAATCAGCTTGTCAATTCCTACTAAAAACAAAAGGCTTGTAGGTTTTGATTGGGATTGCATCGAATTTAAAAGTCAACTGTGGGAGAATTGATATCTTAAAAATATTATGACCTTCAATTATTTATTTGTCAGTAATGTTTTCTTTTTAGTGCACAAGTCTTTCACATTCTTTGTTAATTTTGTCTCTAAGTTTTTCATACATCTTAATTATGTGGCATTGTTTTCTAAATTTTCATTTTGGTTGTAAGTTTGTAGAAATAAAAATGTTATTTCCATATTGACTTTTTATCCTAAAAAAGACCTTTTTAAAGTGTTCAGAAACAAAGATTTCACTAGGGTGCACCTGGCCCAATCTATGATATTTAAAAACATCTCATATGCATGCATTGAATAAGGCAGACAGAAGAGTCGTGCCTTTTAATTATGTTGTTGGTGAAGGATATTGAATGTACCATTAACTACTTTTAATTATGTTGTTGGTGAAGGATATTGAATGTACCATTAACTACTTGAAGAATAAAAAACTTGTCTTGGACGAAGTAGGGCCAGAACCCTCATTAGAAGTGAGGGTGGTGAGACACAACCAACTCGATGGCACATAATAGCAAGAAGAACAACTCCTTTATCTTTGAGATCAAGAGTAGATTTTGACAAAAATCACCCTGTGATCATCTGTTTAACTCTTCAGAATTTTCCAACGAAATTAGTCCATTCCCATTTCATAAGGACAAGAACAAAGTAGTCACAGACCTAGGGAAGTATTGGCCATACCTTTCCCTTGTGGATGAAATCTAGGTGGACATTTCCTTATCTGTGCACCAGTTAAATCTTCCCAAACATGGTTTAACAAGTCCCTTTGGGAGATGCTATCCTCTTCCTTGACACCTTAACATGTTCCCCAAGGCTTCTGCAGGTTCTACTATGTAGTCTGATTTTAGGAAGTAACATTCCTTGTGGAGACTTGATGAAAAAACTGGGATGCACATTTAGTTTTCTTCTTGGTCAAGTGAAACGTAAAACTTAACCAGCACTACAGAGGATGGGTATAACATATGGGTTCTGTACCCAATCTATGTGGAGGGTTAATGAGTGGAGAAATTTTGGTGTATTCGAACCCATAATAAATCTAAGCTTGTAACTGCAGTGTACCAAAGGGCTCTAGGAGTTATGAGCATAGAGTGAGTGAAGATACCAACCAACTCCATTGTCTGGCCATGAACATCCCTCCAGGAAGATCAGAGATAAATAGAGTGAGCTCCTCTTTTCCTTGGAAGGGAGCAGACACTAGTGTGTACAATGGACAGTTGTCCCTTTCTTGCCACTATATTCACAAGAGCATGGTGAGAGGTCGTTGAGGTAAGCACAGATACAATCTCCTGTAAGAGATCCTTCTGTATCTTCCAAGAAGATCCTTGAGGAAGCCACAAAACTAGCTTAGAGCTTATTATTTTTCTAATTTGTGAAGCTTCACTGGAGTCAGAACCTCCTTGTCTTCTTGTTTTTAACAGTGAATAATGAGGTAAATTTGTCATATTATCTAGTCTTTGTTCATTATGCAATTTCAGATAGGCTGTAATGAAAATATCACAATGCAAAATCTAGTTGTTATGATCTGTTGAAGCCAAATTTCTATTTATAAGCTTATTTGCTAGAATAATATAATCATTGTTTTTTTGATGCATATAAGTGAATAACTTATTTTGCTGAATTTTGTGTTGAATTTCTTATTTAAATTGTAAGATTAAATATCTGTGTGAACGATTTAATGGTGGAAAGTTCTATTCCCTTCTGAAATTAAGTAGTGTTTTTATGACATAATGGATGTGGCCTGCCACAAAATACATTCAGCTCTAGAGGAAGAGCATGTTGAGGGTTTTATTTTGGTATATGAACTTCCTTTCTCAGAATTAAACATGAGAGTTGTCTTGTCAATCCAAGTCAGTTCTACAAGTCACCTGGTACAAACTCTTTACATACTCTCGGCACGAAATGTGTGGCAGGCCAGCATGTATGTTTAGTACAGATCTGTGGCTTTTTAAATGTTGTAATGTCCTGAAGACATGAGGAAGATCAAGTGATGCCATTGGTCCTTCTACTTTGCTGTTTTGTTGTTTTTACAACCAGGGCACCTATGTTTACTGAGAGGCTCAATGATATCTGGGTAACACCACTGAATCCCTCTACATGAGGACGTATGCAAGTAAGACTATTCAGGGACTTTCTCTGTAAACACCAGCATTAGTGGCTGTGGAGAGAATCCTCTGAACACTTAAGTAAGCCATGACTGTTGCCCAGTGGGAACTTTCTCATTATTTCCAGGCAGACATTTGTGTTGATGTTGGGCATGTATCTCCGGTTTTCCAGACAGCTCCTGTGTATACCGAGAGAAACTTGTCTTTCACATTCTTTCTTTTTCTTCTGGCTGGCCTCAGAAAGCAGTGTCCACACTCCCTTGAGGCCTCTCTTGAGAAGAAACACTGAGATGTGTATGAGACAAGTTATTTGAAAAAGGAATTTACCTACAAAGGGGGGAACACAGCTGTGTCTGTTGGCATGGTTGGATTATGACATTTTACCTCTTGTGGTGTGGGGCTTGACTTTGTTTTTTGCCGTCATCATGGGAATATTCCCTTACATTGCTACTTGCATTGGCCCCAAATCTTTTTTTTTTTTTTTTTTTAAGTTTTTATTGTCAATTATGTGGGTTTACATAGGAGAACATCAGTTTTACATTCATCCCATTGTATTTCGTTTCATTGCAATGATTACAATCTCCTCCATGCATCATCAAACAACCAAAGGATACACCCCACAGGCCTGCCCCCTGGCCATCAGCACACAGCCCCTCTCCCTCCCTGAGTCTAGTGTCCCCAGTCACTCCATCGGCCCCAAATCTTCTAAGAAATTTGATTGGAAAATGAATATGATTTTTCCAACTTAAGGTCACCGAATCATATAGTTGGAAGGAACATTAGCACCTCTCTAGTTCAACTGCTCACATGGCACAGGAATCCCACCTTGAAGAGATGACCTCAGATCTAAGTCTCTGATTCAAAACATTCACTAATAGTTAAGTTCAAACCAAACAACCAGTTTTCAAGGAGGTGATTCCAAAGACTATAAAATCATTTCTTTTTGACAAAGACGATATCATCTCCCAATAATTTATACTATGAATCTATGCTTTCTTTGAAGTGAGCAAAGTTTACTCACTTATACAATTTTTTCAAATATCAATATATCAGAAAATTTCAATGGGTGCTCATAGATCGGAATTGGGTTATGAATTTTTCAGAGTTTATTATTTTAGTGAAATTTGGGACACAAGGGTAGACAGGTAAGAAAGCAGACTCGGTGGTTTAGAACTCACAAGAGAAACCAAAGAAACATTAATACTAGGCTTCCAATTCATACATACTGGGCTTATTCCAAACAATCCATGTTTAATCATGTCTCTGTGATCACTGGAGGACTGCAGAGAAGTTTTCTCAGTTACACACTTATCTTAGTCTTGTTAGGGTGTTTTCAAGAGAAAGGAGACTTTGTGTCATAGGGAAAAAATAAATAAAACTTTTTTGAGGTCAGAGTGATTATAAAAAATTTAAACAAAACTCAAGGGATATCTTCTCAAACCACTGAAGCATTGCAACAAGTTTACATCAATGCTGTTTTCACATAAAACAATAGTTTTTAGCAATTAAACATTTTAAGGAAGGCTTCACTATGAATCAAGATACGAAAGGTTGGTAACCTCAATGAATGGAGAAACTCTGGCTGAAATCCAGAAACTGGTCAAAAAAATACTACAGAATTACCACTGACATGATAGCTACCAAAGCTGGGATTTCACATTTTTTTACTTTAAATGAACATCTTGGCTTCAGAAAGCTTTTGACTTGATGGGTGCCAAAAGCGTTGCACAAAGACAATGTCGGTCAAAGAGTTGAACTTTCCATCAGTGTTTTAAATAAGATTAAAGCTAATGAAGATTAATTTCATAGAGCAAATCATAACTGGGGAAGAGGCTTGCATTTACCAATCCAATCCATAGAGCAAGGTCTAATCAAAACAGTGGTTTCTGAAGGGATCTGAAAGCCTTGCACTTACCAATCCAATCCATAGAGCAAGGTCTAACTAATCAAAACAGTGGTTTCTGAAGGGATCTGCCGGACCGACCACTCAAATCCAAGGCAGAGACATCAGCTCAGAAGATTATGGCAACTGTTGTTCCGGGATCCCAAAGGGGTCATCTTGATGATTGTCTCAAAGGACAAAAGATGATCATGGAGGCTTATTATGAAGGTTTCAGAAAGCTGAATACTGCATTGGAGAGAAAAAGGCCAGGAAAAGTGTGCTCTAGAATTTTCTGTTCCATCCTGACAATGTGCCTGCTCCTTCATTGAGGCTAACTAGGGCTGTCATATGAGAATATCATTGAGAGATCATATCCTACAGTCTGGATTTGTGGCCGAATCTACATGTTTTCTGTTGTTTCCCAAACTGAAAACAAAAACAAAACAAAAACATTTAAAATTAACACACTTTGAGTTCTTTGGGGATACCAAAAGTGCTATTTTGACATGGCATAAATCAAATGGTACAGAAGAATTCTTTGGGGCATGGTTAGAAAAGGGGGAAATGGTGCCTTCATAATTATACAGACTAGGTGGAGGATATGCTGAGAAGCAAATAACTTCAACTCTTGACAATTTGTTTGATAAAGCTTTCTAAGATTTTGTAGCAATGATTTTTTACTTACCCACAGACTGTGACGCAAACCTCAAATTAATCACTCTGTTGTGGAAAGATTTTGAAAGATATAAACCAACATAAACTCAAGATTTATCATAGATGAAAAACATGTTTTTCTTTTTTGACTTTATAGCTAAGGAGTCATCTAGTATGTTGAAGTTCTATGTATGTGAGTTTATAATTACAGCTGTATGTAACTCTAGGCTTGGATTTGGTGGTGGTAGTGGTTGACGGTGGAGTCAGTTCTGACTCATAGGGATCCTGCATAGGGTTTCTAAGGCTGTAAATTTTATCCCACAGAACGGCTGGTAGTTTCGAGTTGTTCACTCTGGTGTTAGACAACCAGAGTTCCTTAGACTTGGATATAGACCATTATTGTTTTTTTACTCCAGAGCGTAGGTTAACATGAAATAATTTAATAGCTTCCAGCAGCATTTTTTAAATGAAAGTAGAACAGAGCAGGTTAGGCTAAAATGGAATAGAAAGTAGCAAGTCATTGCACATAGTAACGGCTCAGGAGATATTTGTGTGTTTGTACTAGGTAGGCATTTCTTAACAATGGAACATATCAAATATTTTGGGAGCATTCTAGTGTAGACAAATACAGAGACAGATATATATACTAATATAGAACGTGAATATACGTAGAGGTACAAGAGAGGTGAAAATTCTGGCCTTCTGACCATGAGACAACAGGGTTAGAATATACAGCCCATGAGTAGAAGTCAGAAAACAATGGCCTCCAATTTAAACCCAAAATAGAGGTGGAAAACAACCATGCTTTCAATTCAATATTATGCACTCAGCAAATATCAAAAGTCTAACAAATAAATTATGATGTCAATACACAAAACATTGAGATTCTCCTCCTTTCTCTCCCTGCTTAGATACAGATATATAAAAACCCCATATAAATTCACACTGCGAAACAGGAATACACTTATGAAAAACTCCCTGATGTAATCATCAACACAAACCTAAAGGTAGAAATTCACTGTCATGAAGGGGATTTAAGTAGTAGGATATTTGGAATTCTGGAGACAGTTGATTTGTAAAGGTAAGATTTACCAAACCATGCAATGGAATACTAGCGATAAAATGATCATCGGTGATAAAATGTCTTCTTCTCCCTCATCTAGAACGCACAGTTTTCACTTAGTGACTGTTGTTAATCGTTCTTAAGTCATAGCGACCCTGTATAGGGTTTCCGAGGATGGTTGGTGAGCTTGAACCACCCACCTTGGAGTCCAGTGCTTGTCCAACAGTGCCACACCAAAAATCTTATTGGAAGTGTTTCTTTTTCCTATGAAACAGTCGTGCTGTTTTCGATGCTTCCTCAGACCTGCAGGCTTGATGAGCCCCATTGTCTCATTCCAGGGAAATGCATGACAATCAGACAGTAGTCACGGAATTCTTTCTCCTGGGGTTTCCTCTCAGCTCCAGGATCCAGCTGCTCCTCTATGGGCTCTTCTCCCTGCTCTACACCTTCACCCTGCTGGGGAACGGCACCATCCTGGGGCTCATCTGTCTGGACCCCAGACTGCACACCCCCATGTACTTCTTCCTCTCCCACCTGGCGGTCGTTGACATGTCCTATGCCTGCAACACAGTGCCCCAGATGCTGGTGAACCTCCTGAGCCCCACCACACCCATCTCCTTTGCTGGCTGCATCACACAGACCTTCCTCTTTTTAACTTTTGCCAACGCAGAATGTCTTCTCCTGGTGGTGATGTCATACGATCGCTACGTGGCCATCTGCCACCCCCTCCGGTACTCCGCCATCATGAGCTGGAGGCTCTGCATCACGCTGGCAGTGACCTCCTGGACCATAGGAGTCCTCATGGCCCTGATACACCTAACATTACTTCTACCACTGCCCTTCTGTGGACCTCAGAGGGTTGATCACTTTTTCTGTGAAATCATAGCTGTTCTGAAACTTGCCTGTGCAGACACCCACATTAACGAGATCATGGTGTTGGCTGGGGCCATGTCTGTGCTGGTGGGGCCCTTCTCCTCCATTGTGATATCCTACATTCATATTCTATGTGCCATCCTAAGGATCCAGTCTGGGGAGGGGCGCCAGAAAGCCTTCTCCACCTGCTCCTCCCACCTCTGTGTGGTTGGACTCTTTTATGGCACGGCCATTATCATGTATGTTGGACCCAGATATGGGAATCCCAAGGAGCAGAAGAAATATCTCCTCCTGTTCCACAGTATTTTCAACCCCATGCTCAACCCCCTGATCTACAGTCTGAGGAACAAAGAAATCAAAGTTGCCCTGAAGAGGGCGCTTGAAAAGGTGAGAACTTCATGAAATATTTATGGACTAATAAACTAATTGGGTTTAAAGGATTGGCAAAACCACTTCATCCAATACCCACACCTGATATAGAAACAGAAAGAAGCTCTAGGGCATTCTTTTCATCGTCTTGACATTGTTCTGTGAATGTCTCCCAAGAAAGTTCATTTTATTTTCTTCTCCTAGAAACAAAGGTCAGTGTTTCACAAGTAAAATAAAATATCTTACTAAGGGCTACACTGAACACACACTTTTAATATGATTGTGCAAGATGTTCTGAGTAAGATGTAATAAATTTATATATATTTTAATTGTTGCTTTGTAAGTCGTACTTGTAGACAAAACTTGATAAAGTATGGCCTTGCATCTGAGACTATGTAAGATCTAGGCATTGATAACCTAGTTGTTATTTAAATAAGTTGATAGGTGGCAATTGTCACCTCCTTTAAATGTCTTCATCTAAAAGTGATTACATGCATGGTTACAACAATTCATGATGCTTTCTAAAGCATGTTGTTGGTAAGTGCCTTTGAGTCAGTTCCGACCCATAGCAACCCTGTATAGGGTGTCTGAGGAGTGACTGGTAAGTTTGAACCACCTACCTTGCATTTCAAACTGACTTTACAGTCCAGTGCTTTAACCCGCAGTGCCACACCATGAGCATCAATCAACTTAAATGATCAAGAATGCAAACTATGGATTCAAGGGAGAAAGAATTCAGAATGTAATTATGAAGCAAGGGGGGGGATGGAATTTCTAAGACGATGCCATGCTAACAAATATATAGATTTATTGCAGTCTTTTCTCCAGGGGAAGTACAGCGGAGGGGTTAAAGCCAGTTGGCAGAGAAACTGAGAGCCCTAGGAAGAACTACAATTGAGCTCATTTATTTGGCTGATTGTCTCTTACGAAAGATCTTTAAAACTTGGACAAACTGTCTTGACAAATAAGAACAGACTAGAACGTTTGATGAAGAATGGCTCAGTGATACAGTAACTGTATCTGTTAGGAAGGAATCCTGGTGTGGAGCTTTAAGGTAAGCCCTGGACTGTTCACCTCAAGGTCAGTGGTTCAAACCCACCAGCCACTCTTCAGAAACCCTGTATGAAGCCAAGTCGATGGCACTTAAAACCAATAGCAGCATGTGTCAGGAATAATTTAATTTTAAATCAAGATAATTGAGGTAAGCAAAAATAATCATTTTGCACAAATATGAAACACCAGCACTTAATTGTAAAATGTTAGAAAGACATTAAGAAGTAATGAGAAAGGACGTCAAATGTATACAGAGACTTTGGTTTTCAACTTTTTCTCAAGTTATATATTTAATTAAATATTTGTTGTTGTTGAGTGCCATCGAGTTGGTTCTACTTATAGTGACCTTGTAGAGGGTTTCTGAGGAGTGGCTGTGGGTTTGAACCACAGACCTTGTGCCTCAAACCGTTAACTTTATGGTCCAGTGCACTATCCTGCAGTGTCAAGACTTCAATTAAACACTGGGGATACTTCAATTATGGAACTTATATATTAATTTTCAAACTAAGGAGAATGACAGAAGTGGGTTTTTGTTGTTGTTGTTGTAAAGCAAAACCATTAGTAAACTATATGTTTGTTTTCTCCAAGAGATCATTTATATTCAAAGACATGAATACGTTGTCAGTAAAAGGATATATCATGCAAACAGTACCCAAAAGAGGAATGGAGTGGTTATAGTAATATTATACAAAAAAAGACTTCAAGACAATTTTTACTACAGACAATACAGCTGGTTTTATAATGGTAAAGGGTGTTAATCTGTTATGATTGTACAGCAATTACAAACATTGCTGTTTGCTGTTGTTAAGCACCGTCAAGTCAGTTCCGATTCATAACAGCCTTGTATACAATTTCCAAGGAGTGGCTGGTGAGTTTGAACTGCTGACTTTGTGGTTCAAACTGACCTTAAGCTTTAGGACTTTATCCTACAGAGCCATTCCTGAAAACAGACTCAAAATACATGAAACTAAAACTAACTGAATTGACTAGTTGTTGTTGTTGTTATGTGCCATCGAGTCGGTTCCGACCCATAGCGACCCTATATAGGGTTTCCGAGGGGGTAAATCTTTACAGGAGTAGAAAGCCTCATCTTTCTCCCGCGGTGCAGCTGGTAGTTTCGAACCGCTGACCTTAAGGTTCGCAGCCCGATTCGTAACCACTACGCTACAGTAGATTATTATACAAGAATAGTTGAAATCCTACAAAGACAGTTTTATGATTTAAAATAAAATGATAAAATCAATGATAGAACGAAATTAGAAGGACTCATAGTGGTTACGAATTGGGCTGTGAACCACAAGGTCAGCAGTTCGAAACTACCAGCTGCTCCATGGGAAAACGATGAGGTGTTCTGCTCCCGTAAAGATTAACAGCGTCGGAAACCCTGTGCAGGGTCGCTATGAGTCGGAACCGACTCCACGGCACACAACAACAACAACAACAATAAATATATGTAAATTACATACTCTAAAAGTTCAGTAATGAGCACTGGTGGTGCGGTGGTTAAGTGCTCTTCTGAGAACTGAAAAGTTGGCAGTTCCAACCCACAACCACTCTACAGGACATAAACGTAGCAATTGACTTCTGTAAAGACTGACAGCCTTGGATACCTTATGGGACAGTTCTCCTCTGACCTATAGGATTGCTATGAGTTGGAATTGACTTGGCAGCAATTGGTTAAAATCTTCAATGGGTCCAAAGAAGTTATAAGGAAAAATTTAAAAATACTTTAAGATAAATAAAAATGAAACAGAACATAGCAAAATATATGGGTTTCAGTTAAGCAGAGGGAGAAATATAACTGAAAATGCCTGTATTGTAAAACAAGAACGATCTAAAGGCAATAAGCTCACCCAGTACGTTAAGAAATTAGAAAAAGAACAAACTAAGCCCAATCCAAGTTGCTGTTGTTGTTGCTAGGTGTCATCACGTAGGTTCCGACTCAGAAACCTTATGCACAACTGAATGAAATACTGCCTGGTCCTACACCATCCTCACAGTTGTTGCTAGACTTGAGCCCATTGCTGCTACTACTGTGCCAATCCATCTCATTGGGGGTCTTCTTCTTTTTCACTGACCCTCCACTTTACCAAACATGATATGCTTTTCCAGGGACTGGTCCCTCCTGATAATATGTCTGAAGTACGGAAGACAATGTCTCAGCATCCTGGCTTCCAAAGAGCATTCTGGCTATACTGCTTCCAACACAGATTTGTTGGTTCTTCTAGTAGTCCATGGTGCTTTCAACAGTCTTTCCCAACACCATAAATCAACGTCCAAGTAGAGGGAGAAAATTTTAAAGACTAGTATAAGTCATTGGATTTGATAACCTGTAATAAAACAAATTAACAAAATCAAAAATTGCTCTTTTGAAAAGTGCAAAAACAAATAAATTTTAAAAAAGGACAAAACTGTCACTAGAGTGACCAGGAAAGAAGAGAGAAGATAAAAATCACTAAAATTACAAGTGAAAGAGGGGACATTACTACTGATATTATAGGGAGAAAAATGATTATAAGGAATAATGTGAACAAATTTATGCCAACCAATTAATTACCAAGATAAAAGGGGAGGAAGCTCTAATAGTGCTGTGGGTAAGGTATTGAGCTGCTGACCACAAGGTTGGTGGTTCAAACTCAACAGCTGTTCCACAGGAGAAAGAGAAGGCTGTTTGCCTTGTAAAGAATTACAATCTCAGAAACTCTAGAGACCCTTCTACTCACTCTGTTACAGAGTTTCTGTGAGCTGGACTCAACTTGATGGCAGTGGGTTAGAGAAAATGGACAAATTCCTAGAAAGAGAAACAGTATAAGAGTTGACTCAGGAAGAAATAGAAAATGTGAATAGACCTATAACAAGTAAAAATAATGAACTGATAATGCAAAACACTTCACAGGATAATCTCAGGAGCAGATACCTTCACTGGTGTGATGACTAAAATTGTATGCCAAGTTGGCTGGGCCAGGATTCTCAGTTAAGATGTAGTCATGTTCTATAATGAGATCTAATATAATGTAACCACCTCAATCATGAGATCTGCTATGAGAAACCAATCAATCAAAAGGAAGTTTCTTTGGGCGTGTGGTCTGCTTCCATTTATGTGGACACATAGAGACCTTATGCACAACAGAACAAAACACTGCCTGATCTTGCGCCAACCCTTTAAAGAGGACTTATGCAGCAAATTTGCCTAATGCTATATGTCTTTTGATTTCTTGACTCTTCTTTCTATGAGTGTTGATTGTGGATGCAAACAAAATGAAGTCTTTAACAACTTCAATCTCTCATCCATTTATCATGATGTTATTTATTAGTTCAGTTATGAGGATCTTTGTTTTCTTCACATTGAGGCAGAAATCATACTGAAGTCTTTATTTCATCAGTAATCATTTCAAATCCTCTTCGCTCCCAGCAAGCAAGGTTGTGTCATCTGCATATAGCAGCTTGCTAATGAATCTTCCTGCAATCCTGCTGCCACATTTTATTCATCTAATCCATTTTTTGGATAATTTGCTCAGCATACAAATTGACTGACACACACCTGTATGGATTTTAAACCATTCAGTATCCCTCTTAGTCTATGTACAGGTTCCTCATGAGTACTATCAGTGTATGTTATAGAATTACTATTTTTTGCAATGTTATCCATAGTTTGTAATGACCTCCATGGTCAAGTGTCTTTGCATAGTCATAAAGCACAAGTAAGCATCTTTCTGGTATTCTCTGCTTTCAGTCAAGATCCACCTGATGTCAACAATGATATCCCTAGTTTCACGTCCTCAACTTGAATTTCTGGCAGCTCCCATTCAATGTAATATTACAACCCTTTTGAGATATCGTCAGCAAAATAATACTTGCATGTGATATCAATGGAATTGTTCTATGATTTCTGCATTCTATTGGGTCACCTTTATTTAGAATGGAGACAAATATGGATATCTCCCAATTGGTTAACCAGGTAGCTATCTTCCAATTTTTTTGGAACACATAGATGAGGGCCATCAATGATGCATCAGTTCATTGAAACATCTCAATTTGTATTTTGTCAATTACTGGACCTTTTTATTCCTCCAATGCCTTCAGTGCAGCTTGGACTGCTTTCTTCAGTACCATTCATTCTTGATCTTATGGTACCTCATAAAATTATTGAACATTGAACAATTATTTTTAGTACAGTGACTGTGTATTTCTTCCACCATCTTTTGCTGCTCACTGCCTAATTCAATATTCTGCCAATGGTTATTGTTAAGTGTCAGCCAGTCAGTTCCAACTCATAGTAACACTGAATAGGGTTTCCAAGGAGCAACTGATGAGTGAACCACCGAATTTGCAGTTCAAATTGATTGTATAGTCCAATGCTTATGCTACAGCACAACACCAGGACTCCAATTTGCCTATGGGGTGGTGGTATGTGCCGTGGAGCCGAAGAATCCTTCAATATTGTCAGTCAAGGCTTGAATTTTTTCTTCAGTTCTTCCAGATTGAGAAAGGCTGAGTTTGTTTTTCCCCTTTTGATTTTCTAACTCCAGATCTTTGCACATTTCATTATAGTACTTCAGTTGTCTTCTTGAGTTACCATTTGAAATTTTACGTTAAGCATTTTTATTTCATATTTCTTCCATCTGTTTTACTTTCTACATTCAAGAGCAAGTTTCAGAGTCTCTTCTGACATCCATTTTCATCTTTTATTTCCAGACTTTTTAAATGACCTTTTTCTTTCTTCATGTATGTTGTTCTTAATATAATTCATAAATCTTCTGGTTTTCAGTCAGTAGTGTCTAATACATCAAATCTGTTCTTGAGATGGTATCTGTATTTTGAAGGACAAATATATGTATGAAGTATAAATCTATGAAAATTAGAAGTCATCAGAAATGAACTGGAACACATAAAGACTGATATCTTAGACATTAATGAGGTGAAATCAACTGACGTTAGCTATTTGAATTGGCTAATCACATTGTTTACTATACTGGGAATGACAAATTGAAGAGGAATGGCATCACATTCATCATCAAAAAAAGCATTCCAAGATCTATTCTGAAGTATAATGCTGTCTGTGATAGAATAGTATCCATATACCTACAAGAAAGACTTATTAATACAACTATTATTCAAATTCATGCACCCAACCATTAAAACCAGTGATAATATTCTACTAATTTCTTCAGTCTCAAATTGATGAAACAAGCAATGAAAATGCATTGATAATTACTGGTGGTTGGAATGCAAAATAGAAAGTAAAAGGAAGCATCTGTAGTTGCGGACTATGGCTTTGGTGATGAAAAGATACCGTAGATAACATGACTGAATTTTGGACGATCAATGACTTCTTCATTGCAAATACTACCTTTTTCAGCAGCATGAACCATGACTGCATACATGGAACTAACCAAATGAAATACAATGAATTAAATTGATTATGTTTGTAGGAAGAGACTATGAAAACACTCAATATGATCAGTCAAAACAAGTCCAGGGACCGCTGTGCAATAGGACATCAATTGCTAATATTCTCGTTCAGACTGAAGCTGAAGAAAATTAAAACATGTCCATGAGAGCCAAATATTACATTGAGTTGTGGTGTTGAAGGAGAATATTGAAAGTGTCATGGGCTGCCAAAAGAACCAACAGATCTGTGTTGGAAGAAGTGCAGCCAGAGTGCTCCTTGGAGGCCAGGATGGCCAAACTTCATCTCTCATACTTCAGACATATTGTCAAGGAGGGACCAGTCACTGGAGAAGGATATCATGTTTGGTAAGGTGGAGGGTAAGAGAAAAAGAGGAAGACCCCCAATGAGATGGATTTGCAAAGTGGCAGCATCAATGGGCTCAAGCATGGGAGGTTGGCCCAGGACTGGGCAGTGTTTCGTTCTGTTGTACATAAGGTTGCTATTAGTCAGTACTGACTTGATGACACCTAATAACAACATATTATTATTATCATGAAAGTTGAACAATAAGACAGATAGTAGCGGAATTGAAACATTTGAGTTATGGTATTGGAGAATATTAAAGGTCCCATGGACTACCAGAAGAACAAACTAATCTGTGTTGGAAGCAGTGATGTCAGAGCCCTCCTTAAAAGCTAGAGTGACAAGACTTCATCTCTCATATTTCAGCCATATTATCAGGAGAGACCAGTTCCTGGAGAAGGAAATCATACTTGATAAAGTGGATAATCAGAGAAAAATATGGAGCCCCCCAGTGAAATGGATTGGCACAGTGGCAGCAGCAATGATCTTGAGTGCAGCAGCAATTGTGAGGCGCTGGACTGGGCAGCGTTTTGTTCTGTTGTACATAGATAGGGTTGCTATGTGTTGGAACCAACTTGATGGCACCTAACAACAACATAGCAGTCATTATAATATGTGTTGGTGTGGGAAAGACAGTTGGCATCCAAACTTCATTTAACAGATCCATGCTTAGAACTAAGAGATTAAGAAAATGCTCACTGTAAATGCAGGTGTATATTTGGGGGTGGAGTGTTATAAAAATGAACCAAGAATTAGCGAGTGACCACAAGTCTGTAAAGGGGGGATACACACAAATGGAAGAGGATTCAGTCTCTATGTGTTCTAAGTTAGAAAAAAAATGTTTGCAGTGGAAATTTTTGATAATTCATTTCACAGTAACACTTTTAATGAGATCAATATAGTTCTCTCCATTGGGAGGATATATTCCTTTGAGGGGCTGCCTTAACAAGCTCCCTGGGGAGTCACATTTATCACACCAGGAAATCTTAACCTTTCCACAAGTAGAAACATTGGACAATCAGACCACAATAAATCCAAATACTTGGGAACTGTGCTATGTGACATAAACCATAAAGTATGGCCTAGAGCTGATGAAATTCATGCCAAGATCCTGCAGAGTATAAACTGCCCTCCATTCTTCCTGAGTTCTGGCTTCTTTGCATAAACTCCATCATGGAAAACAAAGCTGGACAGCCAAGAGGAGGGTACGTTCCATACTGTTTGGTAGACAGGATAAGGAAGGGTGGGAAGATGCTTAGGTATGTCACTGGGGAATGGGTTGGTCTCAAATGGTCAGACTACAAAGCTTTCCATCTAGAACCTTCACAAAGGCCCCGCAGCAGCTGGTCCTAGCCATTGGGACAGGAAAGGGCTTTCAGCAAGTGCTCACTGACCCTG
Source organism: Chrysochloris asiatica (assembly GCF_000296735.1). Classification (NCBI taxonomy): domain Eukaryota; kingdom Metazoa; phylum Chordata; class Mammalia; order Afrosoricida; family Chrysochloridae; genus Chrysochloris; species Chrysochloris asiatica. Next base: position 16,763,252 of record NW_006408559.1, read on the forward strand.
TCTCAGGGAGTAGGCAATTCAGCTCCAATGCTGCCCATTTCTGTGTGTTCCTGGGGATCCTAACCCAATCTGTGGGAAAGACCAGAAATTGTTCCTCTGTGTGTAAGTAATCATTGATACTGGCTGATGGTTATCGCAGAAGAGAAGGACAGGAGGCTAGCAGAAATGATCAGATTTAAGAAGGAGAAAGGAAGACTCATTCATGTGGATGCCTTCCTTACCCTTCTGGACCACAGAGTGACATCTGATGTCCACTCTGTCAGAACATATATCTCTAACTCCTATCAGACCTGTCCCCTCCTGGTCACACATATGGCAGTAGATGTCCCTGGATCTGTGTGCCCACCCAAAGGGACATAAAACCCAACCAAGCCTGTTTCTTCTATTTATAAATGAAGAATGTGACTCCAGAGTGTCATGTAACTTGCCCTATGACCTATCTTTCCCTTCTTCGCCTGTTAAGGAACCATCTTTTCCTGCTATATCCCCAAAATATCCTTCAGCCAGAGAAGCTCAGTGGTTCAAGTTCACCAACTGCTCCTTGGAAACTCTATACAGGGTCACTATGGGTCAGAACCGACTCAGTGGCAATAACAACATGTTTCTACTACCTGGTTTTGTGTTTTCTATCTGTCAAGCAATTTTTTTACTTCCTGTTTCTTCCCTTTTCCCCTCTGTTTTCTACTGAAGTGATTTTTAAAAAGCATTGGTTGCTTGTTTCACTTTCATCTTAGAAATCATCATTTCTGTCCATTCTTTAGGTGATTTAATTATTTAAACCCAACAATAATAGAACATTCTAACAAATTTGAACTTTTTCAGTATTTCAATTCTTTTCAAGAATATTAACACTCTTGAACTATTTAGCAAACATTTCCTTTAAGGATTACATTTCTTATTGTTTTTAAATATTAACAGTTTGCACACAAAAATAATTATGTTCGAGTCCTGTATAGACCTTCTGAAGCTTAGAAGCTTTGAAGCTTAGGGAAAGCGAAAAGATTCATCTTTCTCCCTCGCAATACCTAGCCGGATCTAACCATGGACCTTGCAGTTCACAGTCTAGTGCTTATTGTATGAACCTACCCACTCCCATTCGATTCCATAGATAATAAAATTTATCAAGGTATGCTATTAAGACAGGCATTTTAAATCCACCAATGGCTCCATGGGAAAGCGATGAATCTGTCTGCTCCCCAACAATTTACAGACTTGGAAACTCTTATTATTAAGTGCCATTGAGTTGGTTTTGACTCATAGCAACCCTGTATAGGGCTTCTGAGAGGCAGCTGTTAAGTTTGAACCACCAACCTTGTAGTTCAAACTGACCTTCAGGTCCAGAGCTTATCCTACAGCACCACACCAGGGTCTACGCTGTTCCGACTCATAGCAACCCTGTATGGGGTTTCCGAGGAGTGGCTGGTAAGCTTGCAGTCCAAACCGACCTTTCAGTTGAGCACATTAGCCCACAGCGCCACAAGGGGGCTATAGAGGGTCAACATTAGTCAGAACTGACTCAATGATAGTTGGTTTGGTTTGGGGTTTTATATTGTTTTTGTTTGTTTGACTTACTTCTTGGCTTCCTTTCATTCTTATTGAGGAATGTATATTAATAATGAACTCAGCACCAGTAGGTCCTGAACACCCTATGATTACATATCCAGAAATGTATTATTTTGGTCTGTTTCATCCAAGAGCATCTTGTAGATATAATATATTAGATTGATACATTCTGTCTGTATTGACACATCAAAGATATTGTCTTCAGACTCTTTCCTGGTGATGAGATGACTACTTGAATTCCTGAATTGTTATTCTTAAGTAGATAATTTTCTATTACTGTTGGAGCTTTTAAATTTTTCTCTAAATCCTAGAGAAATTAAATTAAAAAATAATCCAACAAAGATTTCTTAAGAGACAAATTAAGCTATATTGCTGTTCTTGTTAAGTGCCGTCAAGTCAATTCCAACCTACAGTGACCCTGTATAGAGTTAAATGCCATTAAGTTCATTCTGACTCAAGGTGACCCTACATGGCAGGGTAGAACTGTCTAGTAGGGTTTCCTAGGCTGTAATCTGTATGGGAGCCAATTGTCAGTTCTTTATCCCATAGATCAGCTTCTTGTTGTTATTAAATGCCATCTAGTCAATTCCGACTCATAGCAACCTTGTATAGGGTTTCCGAGGAGTTGCTCATGAGTTTGAACTGCCAACCTTGTGGTTCAAACCAACTTTGAGGTCAAATGCTTAACCTATGGCATCACACCAAGTAGGTTCAAATTACCAACCTTTCAATTAACACTTAACCGTTATGCCACCCAGCTTCCACGAGAAGCTATCGATTCTATTATAGACCACAAAACTTGTGAAACAAAATTAATGCAGGATTTGCTGGTCAACAATGTAGGCCTTAGGGCTGGATGGGACTCAAGAATCACTGATTGTGGTCTCTGGCGTAAAGTCTCACTCTATAACACGTATATCTTGTGCTGCTTTCTACTTCAGCTTTGGAATTTCTCTCGTAAGTGCATCATTGTATTAGCTCTTTACAAGAGGATGAGCAGCAACCAGACATGGATCACAGAAGTCAGCCTGCTGGGATTCCAGGTCGATCCCGTGCTCGAGTATCTCCTCTTTGGGTTATTCTTGCTATTTTACAGCCTCACCATGATGGGGAATGGTGCCATCCTGGGCCTCATCTGGCTGGACTCTCGACTCCATACTCCCATGTACTTCTTCCTCTCTCACCTGGCTGTCATTGACATGTCCTATGCCTCAAGCACTGTGCCTAAGATGCTGGCAAACTTTGTGATGCAGAAGAAAACCATGGCCTTTGGTCCATGCATACTTCAGACGTTTTTGTATCTGGCTTTTGCTGCCACAGAATGTATGATTTTAGTGGTGATGTCCTATGACAGATATGTGGCCATCTGTCATCCCTTGCGATACACCATCATCATGAGCTGGAGAGTGTGCACGGGTCTTGCCACAACTTGTTGGGTATTTAGCTTTCTCTTGTCTCTCGTCCATATCACACTCATCCTGAGACTTCCCTTTTGTGGCCCACGGACAATCAACCACTTCTTCTGTCAAATCATGTCAGTGTTCAAGTTGGCCTGTGCAGACACCAGAGTCAACCAAGTGGTCCTTTTCGCTGGTTCTGTGTGTGTTTTAGTGGGGCCCCTCTGCCTGGTGCTAGTCTCCTACACTCGAATCCTCTTTGCCATCCTGAAGATCCAGTCTGGGGAGGGACGCAAAAAAGCCTTCTCCACCTGCTCCTCCCACCTCTGTGTGGTCGGGCTCTTCTTTGGCAGCGCCATTGTCCTGTATATGACCCCCAAATCCAGCCATTCACAAGAACAGAGGAAGGTTTTATCCCTGTTCTACAGCCTTTTCAACCCCATGCTCAACCCCCTGATCTACAGTCTGAGAAATGCAGAGGTGAAGGGTGCCCTGCGGAGAGTGCTGTGGAAACAAAGGTCAATGTGATGGGTGGTTTCAACTAGCCTGAGAGTGTGAGCTTGGACCTCATGATACTGTGTTCCTGGATGCCAATCTGAGCCCCAGAATTCATCATTCCAGTGGTCTCTGTCGTTAGACTTCTTATAAAATGAGAAAATAAACCTTATTACTGTTTATACCATTTTAGGGTAGTCTTCTTAGTGATAAGCCAAAAGACTATTAACATTTAGCAGTTCAAACCCACCAGCCAGTCAATAGGAGAAAGATGAGGGTTTCTTCTCCAGTAAAGACTTTTATCTTCTTAAACCCTATACAGGGTCATTATGAGCCTGGACCAAATCAATGGCAGCGGGTTGTTTTGGGGTTCTACTACTTGAAGGTAAAGCCATGCTACACGATACATCAATCATACATAAAAATGAGTGTGTACAATACTCATACATAAAAATTCTATGTAAAGATAGAAAAGAAGGTAATATCCCTCATTTTGTGTTAGAAGGCTAGCATAATCTTGATGCAAAACCTGAGACAAACGTTATGAAACAGAAGATCCCAGTGTAGTTCTACTCACAAACATAGGCATAACTATCTTAAAGACAACAGTAATACAAGAAATCCAGCAAAATAAAACAATACACATTATGAGGAAGTTGTATATAGCCCCCACGTGCAATAATTATTAAACTTAACAGTGAAAATAATTCCTCATATTTACAAATTAAGAGTTAAAAATAATGAAGTCATCTCAGTAATGCCAAAAAAAAAAAAATAAAAGTATTTGGTAAAATTCTACATCAGCTCATATTAAAACTCTTTACAACCTAGTAAAAGAAGTAAGCTTCCTTAAAGAGAATTTACCAAACCAAACCAAAATAGCACACAGCATACTTAATAGCAAAATGCTGAAATTCTTTTCCTTTTAAAATGAGGAATAAAACAAGGATGCCTAATTTTTTTTTTTTTTTTTTATTGTGAGTTATGTGATAGTTTACATGGGAGAACATTACCTTTACATTCATCCTATAGTATATCATTTCATTGCCATGGTTACAATCCCCCCCCACCCATGCATCATCATTCAACCTACAAGCCTGCTCCCCCTCCCCACCCCTGGACATCAACACACAGCCCCTCTCCCTCTTTGGATCTAAAATCCCCAGCTGCTCCATCTCTCCATGTCATCGTCTTTGCCGCCATCTCTGGCGTCACTGCTTCTCTGGGTAGAGTCCCATTCTCCACTCATCTCCTTTGATGGTCTCAGCAACCTCTGCTGCTAGACTGCAAAGTCAATCACTTCCCTCCTTTTGCTACAAAACGTCTACCTTTACATTTCCAACCCTCACAATCAGTCCTGATAACAATGATTCACTATTGTATCACAAGAGACCTATCCACATTTCCTTTCATCAGACCCACCCAGACAGATTGGACACTACTCAGTGGAGATTCTGCCTTCCTCTGCACCCTCTGTATCTAGGCTCTCTGTTGAAAGCTTGTAAGTCAGTCACTTCTTGCCCTTGCAGCCCTCTCCCCCCATTTTGGGTAGCCAATGTCCAAGTTGCCCATCCCTGTCTACTCTGTGTATGGAGGGGGTGGGAATAATCCTTGCTATAAAGATGTGTTCCCACTTTTGAGCTACTGCATCCATAGGTGTAGGTCAAGTTCATCAAATTGTATCAAATTACTCTTTTTTCCTCTCTTCTTTCTTCTTCTAGTTGAGCTCTGATCATCCAGTCACTGAAGCCAGGTCAAGTGGATATTATCTGCAAGTGTGGATGTTCTCATGCATATGCCCTCTCTTCTTATAAGCTGAATGCTTCACTCTCCACTCTAGTCCTCTGTGGCTATGCCACTGACTCTGGGTCCAGGAGTCCCCAGGTCTTGTCACACTGCTGGCCAACCCTGTCTCCACCCAGGTTCACAGGTGTCTATTGAACATGGTAGGGCTTAGCTTGCCAGTTCATTGCTATTTTTCCCTCACTTTCCCTTATCGATGACGAATGTGGTCACCAATCAGAGTGTGTATTCCCATTGAGTCTTAGTCTTGGAAGGAGATTTGCCCTGAGGGGACCCAACAACTTGGCTTGATGTCTCCTGGACGAGCAACTTGCTTGTTCTTGTAGGAATCAGTCAGACTGCCTTTATTGTTTTGTATTTTTCCTGTAGGTCTTTCTTTCACGAAGTATCTTCTGTTCTTCTAGCCTCTCCAGGATGGTCTGCTTGTCCTTTTGAGTAGAAATTTCTCATGTCAGAAGATTCTGGATGGAGTTCAAGATTCCACCTCTTGTCTTATGTAATGCAGAGGCTCTGCAGGAAGCCTTCTTCACTGGTCATGTTGTGGCCCCATTTTTGCTATTCCAGTCAGTTACCAGACAGTCTTATTATGGTGATATTTCTGGCTATTCCTTTCTCTCTCCCTCAAGTGTCTATTTTAAATGATGTCTAAGCATAGTGGTTAAGAATCGGGCTGCTAACCTCATGGTCAGCAGTTCAAAACTACGAGCTGTTCCATGGGAGAAAGATGAGGCTTTCTGCCCTGGTAAAGATTTACAGCCTTGGAAACCCTGTACAGGGTTGCTATGAGTAGGAACTGACTCCACAGCACATCACCACCACCACCAATTCTTGTTTGAAACATTTTACTAGAGACCAGAGCCAGTGCAATTAAACCAAAAAAAGAGGCAGAAACATACACGTGTGTGGATGCACACACAGACACACAAATTATTGGGTACCAACATGGTCACCAGTCAGAGTGCGTGTCTACTCGTGTGTCTGCACTGAGTCTTAGTCTTGGAAGGGGATTTACTCTGAGGGAACCTGATCACTTGCTTTGATGTCTCCTGGGCAAGCAACTTGCTCTTTCTTGTCATAGTCAGTAGAACTGCCATTATTGTTTTGTATTTTTCCTGTTGGTCTTTCTTTCAAGAAGAATCTTCTGTTCTTCTAGCTGCTCCAGGCTGGTCTGCTCATCCTTCTCAGTGGAAATTTCCTACCTCAGCATATTCTGGATGGAGTTCAGGATTCCACCTATGATCTTATGTAATTCAGAGGCTCCACAGAACACCTCATTCACTGGGCATGTTTTAGCCTCATTTTAGGTATTCCAATCAGTTTTAAGCAGAAGATGGACTTACAAGCTTTTTGTGGTGATATTTCTGGCTATTCCTTTCTCTTCCCCTCAAGTGTCTATTTTATAACAGTATGTAAGGGAAACCAAGATTCAAAAGACAGCCAAACATCTTAACATTATTTCCCCCCTTTTGCCCATTCCAACCATGTATCAATCCCTGTATCCTATAGCCCTGTTGTTCCAAGGTTGTGCATACATCATTATTTACCTCTATCCCACTTAGCGCATGCAAACCTGCCTAATAGTTTTTCCATCTGCCTTGTTCTTCCCATCCTTTCCTCCTTCTAGTGTATTGCCCACCTCCTCAGCACCCAAACTGTTCTGTGTCTAATCCCTGCCCTGTGTTCCACCTTCCCCTCCCTCCCCTCATCACACCTCCCACATCCCAGTAACCAGCAAAGAATCCCCCACCCACTTTTAGCATGGGGTCTTTTTCTTAGTCTTTTACAATAGTGGTCCTATGTAGTATTTCTCCTTTTGTGACTAACTAATTTCACTCAACATAATGTCCTCAAGGTTCATCCATGTTATGTGATAGCTGACAGCTTCTTAGTTGTTCTTCACAGTAGGATA
>NW_006408559.1:16774876-16777525 GCF_000296735.1 Chrysochloris asiatica
AGGCCAGGATGGCCAAACTTTGACTCTCATACTTCGGACATATTATCAGGAGGGACCAATTTCTGGAGAAGGATATCATGTTTGCTAAGGTGGAGGGTCAGAGAAAAAGAGTAACATTTGATCAAGAACCAATGGTATTGAAGGAAGAAGTCCAAGTTTCACTGAAGCCATTGTTGAAAACCAAGGCTCCAGAAATTGATGGAAGACACATTGAAATCTTTCAACAAACTGATGCAGCCACTGGTGGTCCTCACTCATCTATGCCAAGAAATTGAGAAGAGAGCTACCTAGCCAACTAATTGGAAAAGATCCATATTTGTGCCCATTCCAAAGAGAAGTGGCCCAACAGACTGCAGAAATCACCAAACAATATCATTAATATAAAATGCAAGTAAATTTTTCATGAAAATAATTCAAAAACATTTGCAACATTACATCAGCAGGGAACTGCCAGAAATTCAAACTGGATTCAGATGAGAATGTGGAATGAGGGATATCATTTTTAAGATTCAAAAAATAAAAGCTAAATATTTCAAAATCCATTTCCATTTCTAAACACATTTTCACACCCTATGATTATATAAATATCCACTGAATTTTATCTGATATGCAGGTCCTGATTTGGACAATCCACATCCTAAAAGAAACTTTCACCTTCATTAGTTTTATTTCATGAGAAGATCACATCATTTAAATGGGTGGTGGTGGTGGTGGTGTGTTGTGGAGTCGGTTCTGACTCATAGTGACCGTGCATAGGGTTTCTGAGGCTGTAAATCTTTGTGGGAGCAGAAAGCCTCATCTTTCTCCCATGGAACAGTTGGCAGTTTCGAACTGCTGGCCTTGAGGTTAACAGCCTGACTCGCAACTACTATGCTACCAGAGCTCCTTATTTAAGTAGGTAACCTCCTCTAAGCCAACAGTTTCCCCACCATCACATGATCCTCTTCTGCAGTGCTCTGTAGAAGGCACCCTTCACCTGAGCATTTCTCAGACTGTAGATGAAGGGGTTTAGCAATGGGTTGAAAAGGCCGTAAAACAAGGAAAGGATTTTCTGTTGCTCTTCTCGTTGACTGCCACCTGGGACCAGGTAAAAGATCATTCCTATGCCAAAGTAGAGCCCGACCACACAGAGGTGAGAGGAGCAGGTGGAGAAGGCCTTTCTGCGTCCTTCCCCAGACTGGATCTTCAGGATGGTCCGCAAGATGTTCATGTAGGAGACCAGTATCAAAGAAAGGGGCCCAATTAAGACAAACACACTTGCAGCAAACATGAATATTTCATTGATACAGGTGTCAGCACAGGCGAGCTTGAGGACAGACAGGATTTCACAGAAGATGTGGTTCACTTCCTGGGGCCCACAGAAAGGAAGCCTTAGAAGGAGAACGATTTGTACCAGGGTCAGCATAAATGCGCATGCCCAGGAAGCAGTGGCCAGGAAATGGCAGAGTCTCCAGCTCATGATGACAGTGTATTGGAGTGGGTAGCAGATGGCCACATACCTATCATAGGACATTACCACCAACATCAGGCATTCTGTAGCAGCAAAAGTCAAATACAAAAACATCTGTAAAATACATGGAACAAAGGAGATAGTTTTTTCATGCTTCACTAGGTTTTCTAACATTTTGGGAACATTGTTGGAAGCCAAGGACATATCAATGATGGCCAAATGTGAGAGAAAGAAGTACATGGGGTGCTCAGTCTGGGGTCCAGCCAAATGAGTCCCAAGATCATCCCATTTGCCAGCAGACTGAAGATGTAAAACAGGCAGAAAATCCAGAAGAGGAGCAGTTCCGGGTCTGCACTGAGCTGGAAACCAAGCAAGAGGAATTCTGAGACTCTTGTTTCATTGCCTTTCATTCCTTAGTAACAGTGTTCAAGGACAGAAGTGTGATGAAAAGGTCAGAGCTGAAGAATTAATGAAAACCAGAATTATTTACCTCAAATTGAGCCAAGATGAAGATGATATGCTTGTCCTTACCTCACTGTACTCTATGTCCCCATAGTTTGCTTAATTTTTTGTTTAACTTTTTAATGTGTAAAAATTTAAGATTTCAGAAAAGTGTCAAAATTATACACAGTACTCCTATATGCACTTCAGTCAGATTTAGTGATTAAATTTTTATAAAATATATGAGTATGTATTTTTGTTTTCATTTTCTCTGCAACTTGTACATAATTACATTTTTTGAACTTCTTGAGAGTTACATGCAGACATTCTGCCCAACTACATTTCAATTCTTCATTTCTTTCTAGTATATTTTATTTATATCCATTAATTTAAAATACTCATTATTTTGTTTACAATAGAAAATCATATTTTTGAAGAGTAAGACGAGTCTTACTGTAGAATGTTACTCAATATGGGTTTGACACTGATTTCCAATTTTTGATTCAATTCATGAATTTCTGACATGAAAAAGCAATGTGTTCTTTTTAACACCTCCCATCAGTGGGGAGAAAATGCCAGACTGTCTGAACACTGATGATGGTATGTTGATTCATTTGGTTACAAAGATGCCTTCCTTTGTTTTTCCATGATCAATGCTTAGTCTTTTTGCTAGCACTGGCTCTTGGCTGTGTGGTGTGGAGCCGGTTCCAACTCATAGTGACCCTGCACAGGGTTTCCCAGGCTGTAAATCTTCACGG
>NW_006408559.1:16778297-16780332 GCF_000296735.1 Chrysochloris asiatica
GAATCATGCCTTTTCATCTCTAAATGGAATATAACCCATTGTTCTCATTATTTATGTTTCCCCTTTTCAACTGAGTCAAGAAATAAAAAAAATAAAAAAAGGAAACAGGTTTGCATAGTCAGTTTTTACAATTCTTCACCTAGCAGTTGTGCAAATGCTAGGGAATTTTGTCTTATTTCTCAAACTCTGGAAAACAGAATAGGCACTCATTGTATCCTGTTTTGTGTTAGGACCAAATCTTTGGTTAAATACAATGAGTCTAAATAATTACCAATACTAGATGATACCTTAAGGAAGTTTTAATAAGAAAGAATTATATAGAAAACTTACCTCTTACACTCTTTCATCAGGGAAAAAGACTTCAACTGCTACTAAAATTTTGTTTTCTGTACAGAGAGGTTACTCTGGACATAAGTATGTTCATTTAGGCTTGATGTGTATTCAGCCCTTTTACTCTTTTCGCTACATCAGACCCTTATCTGGAGACAAAGCCTGGATCGGAAGCCTGTCATACTTCAATGTCTCTCCCAATTGATAGCATCATTCTGGCTTGGACCATCACCAGCCAACCACATTGGGCCATAATAGTGGGATTAGGGACAAGGGCATCTGTGTGCCTGTTGCCTCCACCTGCATCACACACTTTGAGTCAGGAGGAAACAAACACCATTCAGAATGCCATTCCTCTTCACATGGACACGGTGTTTCTTTGCTTCAGTGGCCTGCCTCAGTAACCTACACTGGAAACCACTCTCCAGTGAATGTGAATGTCTTCTGCATAAGAGGTAGCTGATGATAACCCTGAATTTCCCTCAAGATTGTACTTTGCCCTAGACTAACCCTACACAGATGGCTTATAGCTCTAAGATGTTCTCACAGACTTTGGAAGAACAAGCTATAGATTCAGGAGCATTTATTCTACTTGCTGATAATCTTGCATCAGACTACAAACCTCTAATTAACCTTCCAGGAGAAAAGATTTTACTTAGATTCAGCTAAGTCTTCCCCAAGGGTCATGAGACCGCTAGTCTATCTACCTTCTCTCTAAGGTGAAAAAAAATCTCTGAAGTCTCTCTGGAGGAGAGTGAAAATTGTATGTGATTGTTCTTTGGGGGAAATCTAGGGAACAGAGAGGCCCAATATTGGCCTCACACTGTATCCACCCAGATTTTCAAATATCTCATGGGTCACAAACCTTGGGAAGATATGACTTATTATATTATCCAAACACTTAAAGTATTGCACTATTATGAATTTGCCTTTCTCTACAAATCCATGAAGTACATGAGAGGTTATGCCTCCTAGATAATTCAGTGGTGGAAACATGGGCATTAAAGTTGCTGCTACTGAAGACAATATAATATTGGTAAAAATAAAGAAAGATAAAAGATGAATAAACTAATGCAACAAAATAGAGATCCTGGAAATAGAGCCACTCACATGAAATCAGCTGATGTTTAACAAAGGGGCAAAGGCAAATCAATGAAGAAAGGACAGACTTTTCAACAAATAGTGTTGAAATAACTGGGCATCCACATGCAAATAATAATCTAAGCACCCTCAAAAACCCTATACAGGGCCACTATGAGTCAGCACTGACCCCAAGGCACGTGACCACCACCACCACCACCACCATACATGGACCAGAAGGTCAGTGCTTCAAGCTTGCCAGTTGTTCCTTGGAAACTCTACACAGGTTTACTAAGAGCCAGAACCAACTCGATGGCATTTAACAACACACAGAGCTTGCAAAATTCACAAAAATGAACTCAAAATAGGTTATACCCTAAATGTAAAACTATAAAATTTCTAGATGAAAGCACAGGTGAACATCTATGCAATCTTGGTTTTTTTTATTGCTTTTTAGATACAACAACAAAAGCTCTTAAAATTGAAAACTTCTACTCAGCAAAATACATTGTTATAAGTATGAAAAGACAAGTGAAAAACAGGGAGAAATACTTGAAAAATGAATGTAGCCAAAATATACAAAAATTTAAATAATAAGAAGACTAAACATATCATTGCTGATGTC
>NW_006408559.1:16781432-16782957 GCF_000296735.1 Chrysochloris asiatica
GATGGCACCTAACAACAAACACCCAATTACAAAATGATAAAAAATACTTCCTCAGATTCTTCACTACAGAAACAGCTACATGATAAAAAAGGCATATGAAAAGATGCCCAATATCATATGTCAATAAGGAATTTTACATTAACAGCACTAAGATACTACAGTAATCTATTAGAATGGGCAAAGTATAAATGACTGACCACACCAAATGCTGGTGAGATTGCGGAGCAACAGGGACTCTCATCTTTACTGAACATAATGGAAACACAATGCAGCACATTGAAAAACAATATGGATGAGTTTTCAAAGCTAAAACACTCTCACCATACAATTGAGCAATTGTTCTCTTAGATATTGATGCTTGAAATCTAGAAATGAATGTTTGTAGCAGTGTTATACATAATTGGTGAAACTTGGAAGCAACCAAAGTGTTCTTCAAAAGATGAATGACTAAACAAACAGTGGTCCATCCATATCATGGAAAATGATTCAGTAATGGCAAGAAAGGAGCTCTCATGCCCACAAAAGACATGAAGGAAATTTAAATGCATATTGTTAAGTGAAAGAAATGAGACTGAAAAGGCTAAATGTTGTGTTATTTCAATTATAGTATGTTTTAAAAGGTAAAATTATAGGGACATGAAAGATGTTGTTTACTAGGGAGTCAGGAGGTGAGGAGAGGCAGAAAATATATGGACAATGGGAAATTTTCAAGGTGGTGAATTTATTCTGTATGACACTGTGATATTGGCTAAATAATACCATGCATTTGTCGAAATCCACAGAACTATACAACACAAAGATTGTACCCTAATGTGAACAATCATTGTTGTTGTTATGATTAGGTGCCATCAAGTTGGTACCAACTCTTAGTCACCTTATGCACAACAGAATGAAACGCTGCCCCGTCCTGTGCCAACCTTGCAATTTCTGCTTGAACCCATTGTTCTGCCACTTTGCCAATCCATCTTGTTGGGGGGGGGGGGGGGGGGCTTCCTCTTGTTTTTCACTGACTCTCCACTTTACCAGGTATGGTGTCCTTCTCTAGGGACAGGTCCCTCCTGACAATATGAGCAAAGTATGAGAGCTCAAGGTGGCCAGCCTGACTTCTAAGGAGCACTCTGGCTGCACTTCTTCCAACACAGATCTGTTGGTTCTTTTGGTGGTCCATGGTACTTGTAATATTTGTCTCCAACACCATAACTCAAATGCATCAATTCTTGTACAGTCTTCATTATTCATGGCCCACCTTTCACATGCTTATAAGGTTATTAAAAATATCATGGCTTGCAAAGTACATTGAGTGGGGAAGACATAGTCTCTTCAACAGATGGTGCTGGCAGAACTGGAAAGCTATCTGCAAAAGATTGAAACAAGACCTTTATCTCACACCTTGTACAAAAACCAACTCAGCATGGATTAAAGACCTAAATGTGAATCCCAGAATTATAAAGGTCAACAATGAAAAAATAAGGACAAAATTAAGGGCTCTAGTACAGGGCACACACAGACTACAAACATTGCAAAG
>NW_006408559.1:16785416-16786375 GCF_000296735.1 Chrysochloris asiatica
ACAGAAGACACATCTTCAAAGAAAATCAGCAGGAAAAACCCAAAACAAAAATTGCAGTGTGATTGGCTACTAAAAGAACAAACACGTTGTTCGCTGGGAAGCCATCAAGGCAAGCAATCAAGTCCCTTGAGAACAAGCCCCACTCCAAGACTGAAACTCAAAGGAAACATATGAACAGGCATGTAAACTTGCTGGTGACCACATTGGTCTACTGGTGAGTGGAAGAGGGGGAAAGGCAGCAATGAAGAAATGGGTTGATCTCTCTCTCATCTCCAGGCTCTCATTGGCCTGGAGATGAGAGAGAGAAGAGAAAGGACTGTTTGGCCCAAAGTGTGGTGAGACCTGGGGACTCCTGAGCCTATGGACAAGGAGACATGGAGGCCTGGAGCTGAAGCAGCTGATATGAAGTGAAGGAGATGCACAAGAATTCCCAAACTGCAGAAAGTACCCATTTGACCTAGTCTTGATGACTTGATAATCAGAACTAGACTAGAGGAAGTTAAAAATTAACTTTTGATAAAGGAAATGAGTGTAAATTGCTGCAATTTGATGAACTTGATCTATGCTTATGGATTTAGGAGCTCAAAATACCAAATGAGAGGGAAAGAATCTTCACATAAAGTATACAATGCTGTATACAATACATTGTATACAGGGGAGATCGGGATGGGCAACTTAGACATTGGCTAAATGAGGGGGCAATAATGGCATTAAGTGACTGGCTTACAAGTTTTCAAGAGGGAATTTGGTTTAAGAGTGTGCAGGTCAAAGCAGAGTCCCCACTGAATAGTTTTCATTTTGTCTACACATATCTGGTAAAAAGAGATGGGGATAAGATTCTTATGATTCAATAGTGAATAATTGTTACCATGACTAGTGGTGACTGTCACAACTGTAAAGATAGAAGTTATATAACAAAAATGGGGTAGTAGTTAATGTTACAGTCTAGAAACAGAGGA
>NW_006408559.1:16786511-16798232 GCF_000296735.1 Chrysochloris asiatica
GGACTGAGTGTTGGTGGCCAGAAAGCAGGCTTGCAGAATGTGCCCTTTGGTTGTTTAAATTATTATACATTCCTTAGTGTTTTTGTGTACATCTCCCCCAAGAAAAAGAGGAAAAAGGAAAACAGAGGGAATGGAAGCAAATATTGTTGAATGATGATGCATGGAGGAGATTGTAATTGTTGTAATGAAATGATGGTGGAAAGCCGATGTTCTCCCATGTAAACTATCACTCAGTTCACAATTAATTTTTTTTTTTCAATCATGGTTTGGGTCAGGCACACCTTAGAGTTCAAACCGACCTCTTTACTCTTCACTGCTTTAAAGAGGTCTTGGGCAGTAGATTTCTCTAACACAATGCTTCTGTTAGATTTCCAGACTGCTGCTTGCATGAGTGTTGATGGTTGATCTGAGCAAAATGAAGTCTTTGACAACTTCAATCTTTTCTCCATTTATATGAATGTTGTTCATTTGTTCAGTGGTAAAGATTTTTGTTTTCTTTACATTGATGTGCAACCCATACCAAAGGCTATAGTTTTTGAGCTTCATCAGTAAGTATTTTAAGTCTTCTTCGCTTTAAGCAAGCAAGGTTGTATCATCTGCATATTGCAGGTTGTTAATGAGTCTTTCTCCAAACCTTATGGCACATTTTTCTTCACATAATCCAGTTTCCCTAATTATTTGCTCAGCAAATAGATTGAATAAGTCTGGTCAAAGACTACAACCCCGGCACACACCTTTCCTAATTTGCACCCATTCAGCGTTCCCTTGTTCTGTTCTCACAGCTGCCTTTTTGGTCCATTTACAGGTTCCTCATGAGCATAATTATGTGTTGTGGAGTACTCACGCTTCGCAATCTTGTCCAAAGCTTGCTATGGTCCACACAATTGAAAGCCTTTGCATAGTCAATAAAACACAGTATCGGGGTCCGAGGCCTGCTCAGACCACTGCGCAGGTTTCCCAAAGGAGAGGCGAGGATTAACGAACAGATTAACGAATCTGTGTACAGCTGATTGCTAGTGGCCAAGTTTATTTCCAATCTCAGAGTATATATATGGTGGTTCTGCAAGTCATTGCTGTTTTGCATAGTTACAAGTCTGTCCTTTACTGTGAATCAGGCAACCTTGGGAAAGCTCTGTAAATCAGGCGACCTTGGGAAAGCTACCTTCCCTGCTGTGTTGATAAGCAGACACTGTCTGGTTAGACCCACCCTTAAAGCTTAGTGAGGCCTGTAAGCCTTTTGGTCCCCAACAACACAGGTAAACATTTTTCTGGCATTCTCGGCTTTCTGCCAAGATCCATCCGACATCAGCAATGATATCCCTTGTTCCATGAATTCATTTGAATCCAGCTTCATTCTGGCAGCTCCCTGTCAATGGACTGTTGCAGCCATTTTTAAATGATTTTCAGCAAAATTTTTACTTGCATGCAAGTAAAAAAAAGGATTTTTTTCTGCAGGCTGTGGGTTCTCTTTTTATGGTTTTGGTGAAATCATTTGATGCACATGAGTATCTAATTTTTAGGAGAACCCAGGCATCTATTTTGTATTCTTCTGTTTGTGCACCTTCTGGTATGTTTGATGGTGTGTTTATGCCATGGATCAGAGCCCCTAAGTTTGCCCTTAGTTTTTCATTAATGATCTTTAGAGTTGTAGATTTTACATTTAGGCCTTTAACCCACAATGAGTTCATTTTCCTTGAGTCATACTTCATACATTCCATGTTCCAATCATTAATGAGGTTTGCAGCTGTTTCTCCTCAGTTTGAATTTTTTCTCGTCAGTTCATGAAGGTTCTAGAAGCTTCACTCATTCAGTGTTGTCATAGCCAACTCTATTTTAAGGTGGTGGCTCTTAGTGAATATTCTGGTGCTATCTGACAGTGTTTCAGTGCTATTCAGGAGCTAAACATTTGGCAGCAGTCTGCCTCTCCTTCTTCTGAGTCTTAATCTGGAGACTCAGCTGAATCCTGGGTGACCCTGTTGGCATTCAAAGTACCGGTGGCATAGCTTCCAATATGCAAGCAGGCAGCCATCACAGTACCGCAAGCTGATACACGAGTGGTGACTGCTATCTGTATTATCAAATCATAAGAGCCATTATTTACCACAGCAAAAACACGGAGACAGTACAGATGACCATCCACTGAGAAATGGCTGTGAAATTTGCTGCATTCATACAATGGAGTATTATGCAATCTTGAAGACTAATGATGAACCTGCAAAACACCGTATAGCATGGAGGACTGTGGAGGACATGGTTGTTGTTGTTAAGTGCCATTGAGTTGGTTCCAAGGCTGTAAATCTTTACGGGAGCAGAAAGCCTCATCTTTCCCCTGTGGAGCAGCTGGTAGTTTTGAACTGCTGACCTTGCAGTTTGCAGCCCGGTTTGTAACCACTATGCTAGACATTAGGCTGAGTGAAATTATTGTCGCGAAAAAGACAGATACTATAAGAGACCACTACCGTAAAAAGTCAAGAAAAGGTTTTCATTCTATATAAACATTTTATGATGGGGACCAGCGGTGGGAGAAAAGGGAGGATCATTCAATGGATAGAGGATAGGCACATGCTAACTTGGGCGATTGTTTTCGTCATTGTTGTGAAGTGCTATCGGATTCGTTCTGACTCATAGTGACCCTGAATAGGAATTCCGGAACATCTGGTAACTTTGAACTGCCCACCTTGTATTTCAAACTGACCTTGCAGTCCAGTGCTTATCCTACAGTGCCATACAAGGACTCCGGAGTGATTGGTAAGCAGTCAAAAAGAAAAGGAAGGTGGGAATAAAGGAAATTGCTTTCCTTTGTGTGCTTCATGTACTGGAAGGAACACAATGCATATTTATTGATGTCTGCATTTAGGGTAAACCGTTGGGAGCTTTCCTTCAAATGCAAAAAAAGGGAAAGGAAGGAAGTGGAGGGAGAAATGAAGAGAGAGAAAGCGGTTTGGAAATGGACAGTGGTGCTTGCTTTGCAGTGTGGAGAGTGTGGTTGTATGGCTGGATTGCTCATGTAAGGATGGCTGAGTTGGAAAAGGCTTTGTTTTCATGTCTAGTGCTACAAGATAAAATAAAAAGAAATCAAGGAATCTGTGTACATTGTGAGAGAGAACCATATGACAACTCTACTTTTGGCCCAACCTGTTTTTTGTTTTTTCGTCAAAAACCAAAATTTTTCTAAAAAACATAAAGCCTTAAAACACACTTTAAAAGTGCTGTTGATAAAGACTCAGAAGAAAAATTGAGGGTCACCTTACAGGACTTAGAGAAATGGGGATTCTTGTTATAAAAAGGCAGAGAGCTTAGATGAATTTTGCCTACATTTATGTGAATGTAGAACCTGTAAACCCTTTAGCTGGGCACATTTCTAGCAGCAACATGTGGAGAGTGATGTCTGGCTTCTTGTTGCTCAAAGTAAAACATGAGATGAATGAGCTAGAAGGAGAGAGTAACTCTTAGACAGGGAGGAAACAGAAAATGATGACGGGAAATGTGCATCCTATACAGACTACAAGAGACCTGGTATTGCAGTGAGTTACTTGTGGAATTGCTAATCCCAAGGTTGGAGGTTCAAACCCACCAGCCGCTCTGCTGGAGAAAGATGAGGCTATCTTTCTGAGAAAGATGTGCAGTTATGAGAGTATTTGAGGAGCACGTCTGCACTGTCTGCCATAGGGTTGCTGAGTCCAGTCCCTGGAGAAGCACATCATGCTTTGCAAAGTGGAGGGTCAGTGAAAAAGAGGAAGACCTCTAACAAGATGGACTGGCCCAGTGGCAACAGCAATGGGTCCATGCACAGCAACAAGTGTGTGATTGACGCCGGACCAGGCAGTGTTCCGTTCCTCTGTGTATAAGGTAACTAGGAGGCAGCACTGGTTCCACAGCACCTAACAGTGACAATAACAATACACATCAAGAGAAAACTAAGCTCAAAAGCCGTACCTACAAAATCACTTGGGCATTTACAAATGCATTTTGTTCACTTGATCATCTCATAAAATGAAATATGTTTTAGAATTGTGTGTGTATGTGTGTGTGTGTGTGTGAAGCTTTCTCCAGCTATTTCCTCTTAACTCCAAAGTTTTTCCATTAAGGAATATAGAGTTTCTCTGTTATTTGTTTTGTCCTTACATTGGTGAGGTAGAAACATACTGTTCAGCATATTTTTTTCTATCAAGATCTGGTTCACCTTGGGAGTTTTCTATTAAGGTGTTAATTTAACTGTAGCATTTCTAGTTCCTAGAAAACAGAGTCCTGGTGTAGCACTGTGGATTAATGCACCAAACCACAAAGCTGCAGGGTCGGTGGTTCAAGCTCACCAGCTGCTCCTTGGAAACCCTATACAGGTTCTCTGTGGATCAGAACCGACTCGACAGCACTTAACAACATTTCTACCTACCTCTAGATGATAATGATCCACAAATGTCCACATCAGTCAGCCAGAGGAATGCATACACATTAATTTCTGACATTAAAACACTTTTCTTCACACAATCATATTTCTGATTAAACATTTTAACATTTATTAAGAAACTAAATATTACCATATTCATAATATCTCATACTAAGATAAATGTTTTTATTCATAGGATTTTGTTCCATATTCAGGACCCAAATTAGGACAAATCTCAGTCTTACTACAGACTTCTTGTTTTGGATTTGTTTTGAGTTTTATTATCTGAGCAAACCACATCTCTTAAGAAGAAAAATTTCCCCCAACCAGCAACCTATCCTCCATCACGTGGTCCTCATCTTGTGCAGTGCTCTGTAGAAGGTGCTCTTCATGTGGGTGTTCCTTAAAGCAGGGTCACCACTGGGTGGTGACAAGAGTCCATAAGACTGGGCAGGATTTTCTGCAGCTCCTAATTGATTGGAGTCTGGGACCGTATAAATCATTATGCTATGACGAAGAAATTCCCATCCACATAGAGGTTGGAGGAGTCAGCTGGAGAACGAACTCCTATCCTGGGTTAGCTCTTCAGATGGCCCTGAGTGGACCACCAGCAGTCAGAGGGGCACAACTGAGATAAACACACAATCAGCAAAGTTGACCACTTCATGCATCCAGGTGTCAGTAGTCCAGGTTGGTTTACTCCTGGTCACCACAGATGGGAAACCATAGAAAAAGAGTCACACCTGCCCAGGAAATGATGGTCAGGGTAATGCACACTTTCCGGCTCATGATGCCAGTGTATTGTGGGGGTGTCAGATGGTGTGCACCTGTCAAAGGGTATCACCTCCCAAACCAGGCACTCAGTGTGAGGCAAGTTAAAGATAAATACATCTGAATAACACACAGGACAGAGGAGATAGCGTCTCTCATGGTTCACTAGAGTTGTCAGCAGTTTTGGGAGATGCTGTTAGAAGCATAAGGTACGTCAACGACAGTTAAATGGGAAAGGAAGATACACACAGAGGTGTGTAGTCCCGGTCCTGAACTGAGTCCCAGGATCATCCCATTTCTAGACACTGAAAATGTAGAAAAAGGGAAAGATCCAGAAGAGGAAGAGTTCTGTGTCTTTACTGAGCTGGAATCCCACCAAGATGAATTTTGTGACCTCTTTTTGGTGGCCTCATTCTTTGTAACAGCTTATCAAGGAAAGAAATGTGATATAAAGGTCAGAGCAGGACTATGAGTGAAAATCAGTTATTCACCACAAAATGAACTCATAGTAAGGTTACATGCTTGTCCCTACTCAGTGCTTCTCCCACAAGATTACTTACATTTTTGAAAAAAATAAATTCAAACTTACCAAAAAGTGTCAAAATGATACAAAGGAATCACATATATATCACATATATGTCTAGAAAATATTTACTTTGAAACAAATAGCTTATCTAATCTTTTATATATACATATTTTGTGAATTATTTGAGAGTAAGCTACAAATCTGATGCCCATTTAGCCTTTAATTCCTCATTTCCCTCTAGAAACAAGGACCTTTCTCTGATCTAGCTACAATATAGTTGTCACAATCAGGAAATATATTTACAGAATTCTTTTCTACTCTACAATACCAGTTCTCCTGGTCCCAAATTGCACATTTTATATGTTTTTGTTTAACTTGAGTGAAGGTTTACAGAGCAAATCATCCGTTTTACCTTGAACAAATCATCTCACAGATTGCAGTCCCCATAACGTCACATCGCACATACCACTTCCTTCCTGTGTTTTCCGTTTCCATTCCTCCTTCTCTCCCAACCCTTCTGAACTTCATCCTTGGGAAAATGCTGCCTTTTTTATCTCAAATGATTGACCATTCTATGGTGCGTGAACCTCACTAGTGTTGTTCTTTCTATAGACCTATCTGTTGATTGGCTGAAAATGGAGTCATGGGGTGAGTTCAGATCCAAACCTGAAGGGTGACCAAGGGTCATACTCTCCTGGTTCCACCAGTATCTATCCAAGAGTAAGCCTGGTGTGTGTTTTTTTCCAGTTTTGTTCCACATTTTCCCCATTCTTTCCAGGACCTTCTAATGGGAACCTTTTCAGAGCTGTTGGTAGTGACAACCAGGCACCATCTAGCTCTTCTGTTCTCAGGATTGTGGAGTCTGATGTCCAAGTGGTCCATTGGTCCATTGGTTTAATTGTTTCCAAGTGTCTTCAAGTTTCTTTTATTTCTTCTGAACAAAATGAGAGCAGTAGTTGCATTGTATTATAAAATATTGTATTGTATTAACAATAGTTTATGTGGCTGATCATGAGGTTGTAAGATTCTGGTTACTACTAACCGAAGAAGGATGTAGAACATTGTTTTTGTGGACTATATTATGTCAATTCACCATGGTGTCCCAAGAGATTGTGACCCTGAGCCCCCAGGCCCAGCCCCTCATTCCCTCAAGTTGTTGGTTATGCCTAAAAAGTTTATAGAAATTTACCTAAGGAGCTCTGGTAGCATAGTGGTTAGGAATCAGACTGCAAACCTCAAGGTCAGCAGTTCAAAACTACCAGCTGTTCCATGGGAGAAAGATGAGGTTTTCTGCTCCCGTAAAGCCTTGGAAACCCTGTACAGGGTTGCTATGAATCAGAACCAACTCCACAGCACATAACTAACCAACCAACAAATGCTCCACTGCATCCATGGATACATTTGCAGCCAAAGCAAATACCCATGTACAAAGATCCTCTGTCAAACTTATATATGTCTGTGGGCCTGCACCCACTCTCCCTCCTACACCCATTCAGCCTGTGATCTCCCACCTGCATCCATAGATCATCGTTACTGCAGAATTGTGTATATAACAGTATCTACCTCGGTCACTTTTAACGCGTGCACTCCGCCCCGAAGATCGCACAGCATCTTTAATGTCGTACGTATACCATTAGTAGGAGCCCTGGTGGGGCTCTGTGGGTTAATGTGCTAGACTGCACAGTCAGTTTGAACTGCAAGGTTGGTGATTCAAACTCACCAGTTGCTCCTTGGAAACCCTCTAGAGTGTTGCTATGGGTCAGAACCGACTCAATGCCACTTAACAACAACAACAACCCTTAGTGAAAAATCATCTGGTTCAGCCTGGCTGCATGTTAATAGGTAGTGTTTTGGTTTATCAGAGAAGAAAATTATCATGTGGGCTGGAAAATGAACCCAGAAATACTGTGAAGGATCAGTAGTATGTTCAGCATTGAGTGGATCACTCTTGAAATGAGAATTTCAAGATTAAGAACTTTAGGGGCTAGACTGTGAGTGAAGCAGAGAGTGTGGTGGTGCAGGCCCAGGAGGGTCTAGTAGGTACATAGATTGTGTTCAAAGGCTATAACTCCAGTTAGCCTCATTTAAAACATACTGTGTTCTATGCACTAAAGTAGATTAAATCTATCTTTGCTGTTTTGAAGTGTTCCTTGTGCCACATTTTGAAGACTCGAGGTTCTATAAAAGAACGAGACTAAGAGCAGAAAGTTAGCAATAAGAGCAAGAAGGGTTTCACAATCAGCTTGACAATCAGCACATAATATCCTGTAGCGAAACAAAGAGCTGCTCTGCTCGATGATCATGCTCTTTTCAGTAGAGAACCCAACCCAGGATGAGGAACTAAAAATGGTAACTCAGACACTTGAAGAAGTCAGAGATGGAGGACAAGCGGACCAGGGAAATCTAAACAGAAGTGGAGGTCATCAGAACTGCTAATTCAAAATGATTTATCCTTAAGAAATTTGGGGTGATTATTTTCCAATAACATTTTTCCCATAGGATGAAAACAATTTTCTCAAGATGGCACCTTAATGGGCCTTAACTATGAGAGATCAAGACATATTGACCACTTGTCTACATCCAAAAAGGAAGACTTGGACGGGGGTGGGTGGCGATTTTAGGATTGATAAAGTACTGGGAGACATTAATTTATGATATTTGTGGTTTTCTCTGACAGGGCCTTATCTCATTTACAGAAAATCTGGGCCCACCCAGTCTCAAACCAAACAGGTAGACACATCTCAAGGGATTATCAAAAGAACAAAGATAGTAAACATGAAAATACATTCATTGCTTCACCGATAATAGTACAGTAATTCGTTATCCCCTCTAGGGAGAAAATGAATGGATGTAATCTCTCAGGGCTCCTTCTGAATCAGCTTGTGTGTCTCCCGAGAGTGGACCAGATTCACTTGATGGTAACAAAACCCCTTGCTCCTGGAAGACAAATCTATCATAAAGATCAGTTAGCAGACTGTACCTAAGATTCACCTCTCAGTAAGACTATTTTGGGGGGGAATCAACCCCAACTATAGGTTCTCCCATCTTCTTGGTGAAGTTCATTCTAAGTCCAAGGCTATGTTTGAAGAAAAGACCACACCACTGTGAGTAAAAGCAGTTAATTGCCCAAGATGACAATAGCAGGTGGACCATGGGAGAGAAAACGCACCAGCCAGCACTGAATCCAGGACCATTAGCTTCTGACCCCGGCCTTATCCTCACAGCCAGAGCCTGGGCGAATCTCAAGGTCCTCACCCCTGGCAAAGATCAGCTCCTAAATCTTGAAGTAAGTTGTAGAATTTGTGTGTGTTTGCGCGCACAGTATTCTCCAGCCTTTTCCTTTTTATTCCTAAGTTTTATCATTAAGGAATGAGAGCTCCTCAGTTTTTTAGTTTGCTGTCCTTATAATTGATGAGGTAGAAACATACAGCTCAGCAGATCACCCCTGGTGTGGCTACCTACAGCACACCAAAGGAAAAGCCAGATGACCTTGAGAAGATGTGCAATGTTATAATGGTTTTATTGGATCTCATCAAGTCCTGGTATGGTGCTGTAGGATAATCACTGGACTGCTAATTGCAATGTCAGAAGCTCAAACCCACCAGCTGCTACTTGGAAACCCTATACAGGATCGCTATGGATCTGAACCAACTCAAGAGCATTTAACAAAAACAATGTTCTAATGACTTAGATTCTCCCTAACATCGTGGTCTCATAATGAATAGCCTTCGCTGAACTCTGAATATGTACAAGTTTAATGGTATTTATTCTTCCTTTAGGCCATTTGACAGATGACAATAATGAAGCTTAGAGTGTGTGACTCTAGTTCATATAGCCCATCTTTTAGAATCAAGGTCAGATGGTGGTCTGGCTAACACTGCTAATCTCATGACCACCATTTCCATTCACAGCTCAGGTCTTCTTCAGACCTGGAGAATGCTATCATCTCTGTGCAGATAGACACATGTTTCCCTGAGCCCTTCCCTCCTCCTGCCCACTGAGCTCTGTCTTAGACTGCAATTGGAGTTGACACATAGAAATCCTTCTCTCTAGGACTCTCCCACTATTGTATCTGCCCTGGACTTTCGTAGTGGGAAATAAGGATCCCTGACCTGTGAGATTCAAATACCAGCCGTGCCCATAACAACTGTAGCAATTCCCATCTTTCCTCAACTCACAATTCAGCTGGATGAGAACGATTTTCTGTCTGTCACAGCCACTGCGATAGAGGGGTGTCCTCACAACCTTTGTTATGACCCGGTCCAAGTAGGGCTGGCTTCAAATGTCGCACACAGTTTACATGATCTGGGTGTAGTTCATGTCTGATGAGAGGATTGTTTGCCTATAGATTCTATTTGCCATCTTGGTTATTCCTGCCCTTTAGAATTCACTTATTCCAGGCTACTGAATTCTTTCAGAATTTTGTTTAAAGTAGTTCACATGTAAAACCCTCTAATTCCAGATTATTTTCATTGTGAGCTTTTCTTTGATGACTCAAGCACTTCTAGTCATGTGGTCAAAGGGAGCTCCTGACCAGCCTCCTAGTCTCCTGCAATGCCAACAGTCTGCTGTTTGTCACTAGCCTGGGTGCAGAAAGACCAAGGTATACAACTCCCACAGGAAGATCCCCATGAGCTCCTACCGCTCAAGTCTCGGCAGCTCAGGTCTAGCTGGCTCTCTATCCATTCCACTCTCTCTCTTCCATCGGTGGGCCTCTTTTGTCTCTGCTGAGACAGACGCTGGAATTAGCTTGATCACTCCAGTTTCCTGCCACTCCAGAGACTGGCAGACAAGACTTTTCCAGAAGTCATTACCTCATTATCCATCATTACCTTTGTTCCATGTTCTTTACAATGACTGGCTATGTTTTTTAAAGAAGAATCTAAAAAATATACACAAATTGCCCTGGAGGACATGGAATTCTGAGTTCTCTGAGTCTGCTCCTCTGTTCTTTTAAGAGGGCCAAGTATGAGGGGGTTCCAGAAGTTTCTTGGAATTTCATTATCTTTTAATTCCATGTTTTCCACAAGGTTTTAGAGGTTCCCTTGTATTGACATGGGTTTCGGTGCATCCTTTCTATCATTAAATTAGTATGGTCCAGAGTAAAAAGACAGTTCCTATTCTAAATATGTGTCAACTGGGAATTTAACTATGCATTTACCAACAACAAAAATATAATTTATATCATCTGGGAGGGGAGGACACAGCTGTACATCTGTGTCCTTAGGCAGTGACATACAGGGACAACTAGGCTAGTGACAAATGGCAGGCTGTGGGTATTTCAGGAAACTAGGAGGCTGGTCAGGAGCTGAATTGCTTAGATTATCAAAAAAAAAGTTCACAGTGAAAAGAATCTGGGATTAGAGGGTTCTGCATGTGAACTATTTCAAAGAAAATTCTGGAAGAAACCAATAGCCTAGAATAGACTAAAGTGTGTGAATTCTGGTGTGGCACTGTAGGGTAAGCGCTAGACCAAAAGGTGAGTCTGAACCAAAAGGTCTGCAGTTCAAACCCTCCAGCTGCTCCTTGAAAATATATATACAGGGTCACTATGGGTAGGAACTGACTTGACAACATTGAACAACAAAGGACTAACTATTCCCTTCATCAGATGTGAACTCCATTGTTGTTGCTGTTGTTAAGTATTGCTGAGTCAGTTCCCACCCACAGCGACCCTGTATAGGGTTTCTAAGAAGCTGCTGGTGAGCTTGAACTACTGACCCTTGCAGTTCAAGCTGACTTTGTAGTCCAATGCATTAACCACAATGCCACACCAGGACTCACAAAAACTGTGTGTAACACTTGATGCCAATATATATATAATATATACATAATATAATAAATACTATCTATGTATTGTATTATAGTATATCTATAATGCCAATATATAATACATTATCAATATAATATTGTTGTTGTTGTTAGGTGCCATCGAGTTGATACTGACCCATAGCAACCTTATGCACAGCAGAACAAAACACTGCCTGATCCTGGGCCAACCTGTAATATAATATAAATATATTAGATATATGTTGTT
>NW_006408559.1:16798552-16807563 GCF_000296735.1 Chrysochloris asiatica
TAGCAGGGACATTGGTCAACAAATTGGAATTCCCAGAGGCTCATTTTGGCTAGGGTCACATGGGCAGTGTCTAGAGAAAGACCTGGGTATGCTGTTCCCACTAAAAGCAAGCAGGCTGATTCCAAGGTCTTTCGCTAAGACAGTGATCATTTTCCTCTCAAACCTTTTAACTGTTTTTTATGCATGGAAGGTACAGTATATAATAAGATAAACATTTAACAAACTGATATTAGATACCTGTTCCAAACCTGTTCTGATTTCATACAAATTTGACTTAATGACAGATTTAGGAATAGAACTTGTTCATAATCCGGGACTACCTGATTATAGTATAGTATTCACACAAAAGCCAAGTCATATAAGACCCTAATTCACAAAACATTGTGTCGTAGATGTTAAGTGATGCTTAACTGTGTATATATATGTATGTGTTTGTATATTGCAGTTGTTAGATGCTGTCAAATTGGTTCCAACTCACAGCAACCCTAAGTACAACAAAACGAAATACTGCCCAGTCCTGTGCCAACCTCGCCATTGTTATGTTTGAGTTCACTGTTGCAGCCACTGGTCAATCCATCTGGTTGAGGGTCATCTTTTTTGCTGACCCTCCACTTTACCAAAAATGATGTCCTTCTTCAGAGACTTGTCCCTCCTGATACATGGTATATATGTTTGTTGTCTAGGGTTTTCAATAACTGATTTTTCAGAAGTAGATCACTGCTGTTTCTCCCAAGGTTCCTTAAGGGGCCTGAAACTTACAGTTTACACTTAGAAATTATGTGTAGTAACCATTTGCAACACTCAGGAACCACACACAAACACACACACAATGTTTGTTGGATTTTATGTAAAGTAAATGAAGAAATGCGCAAGTTCATCATGCCTAGATTCATTTCATTTGTTACAAGATAGTCATGGCAACGCACGCAAGGAAGACTTCCAGGCATTCAATTAGAAGTGGAGAATCAGCAATGTTAGGTGAATTCAACGATTAGGGTTCAAATCAGTAGGCTTCCAGGATGTGTGTTTAACCAGAGGTCTCGTGAGAAAGGCTTGGCCATGGCTCATGTTCCATAGAGGTCCCATGGAGCTGGGTTCAAAAGCGGACCTGCTGGCCAAATTCTGTCTTGGACTCTGGTAGGGGCTCTGGTAGGGTCTCAGTCTTTGGGGAGTTTTAGCGTCTAGATAGAGATGTTCAGACTCTGCATTCTCTGGCTCACTGAGCTGAAGCCCAGGGTTTATTTGTGATTTTCTTATCTGAACTCATAGCTAAGGTCTATGTGATACCGTATCTCACAAAGACTGTCTTACCTCTGCTCTTCAACCTTAGAACTTAGTTGCATATTGGGTCTTTTCTTCAATGTTAGTGACTGAGGCCACTGTTGTTTTTTTTTACTTACTTATGTTTCAAGGTCAATTTACAGTGATTTAGCTAAAGGAGGGGGCTTCAAAACTTTGTGGGAAAATGCCATGAGAGGATAATGGAATTTTTCTTCAAACTTTTTGAAGCCTTCTTATAGGTTACATTTTCATTAATGAAAAGATGCTCAGGCAACGCCAACTTGAAAAAGATGATGATAGTGTTGGTGTTGGTGTTGCTGTTAAGGGGCCATTGAGTCAGTTCCAACTCAAAGTGACTCTCTATAGGGTTTCTGAGGAGCAGCTGATGGGTTTGAACAGCTGATCTTTCCATTCGCAGCCCAGTGCTGATCCTACCAGGAGTAAGCTACATCAGGAGTAAACTACACCAGGAGTAAACTACACCAACCAGGAGTAAACTACACAAACCAGGAGTAAACTACACAAACCAGGAGTAAACTACACCAACCAGGAGTAAACTACACAAACCAGGAGTAAACTGCACCAGGAGTAAACTACACCAACCAGGAGTAAACTACACCAGGAGTAAACTACACCAGGAGTAAACTACACCAGGAGTAAACTACATCAGGAGTAAACTACACCAACCAGGAATAAACTACACCAGGACTAAACTACACCAGGCGTAAACTTCTATAGAATTCCCATTAATTAATTGAACAGTGGTATTTTTTCTCATTTTTTATAGACAGAGTTAGCTTTAACAACATATCTAAAATTAAAATATAGAAAATGCACTCACAACGATTGCTTTGTAAATGTTCTCTGTGTCTAACTCTCAGTAAACATTCCACATCTTTGATTGCTTTTCAGCTCTGACCTTCTGATTGTGTCCACTTGTCCACCTGCTTTGGATACATGAGAATGAGAACTAACCAGACGTGGATCTCAGAGGTCAACCTGTTGGGATTCCAGGTGGACCCAGAATTGGAATATTTCCTCTTTGGGCTTTTCTCCCTGTTCTACGCTTTCACCCTTATGGGGAATGGGGCTATCCTGGGGCTCATCTGCCTGGACCCCAAACTGCACACCCCCATGTACTTCTTCCTCTCCCACCTCTATGTTGTTGACATGTCCTATGCCTCCAACAATGTCCCCAAGATGCTAGCAAACCTTCTGAGTATGAAGAGAATCATCTTGTTTGCCCCATGCATAATG
Organism: Chrysochloris asiatica; assembly: GCF_000296735.1. Lineage (NCBI taxonomy): Eukaryota > Metazoa > Chordata > Mammalia > Afrosoricida > Chrysochloridae > Chrysochloris > Chrysochloris asiatica. The sequence goes on from NW_006408559.1 coordinate 16,801,091, forward strand.
CAGACATTTTTGTATCTGGCGTTTGCGCACACTGAGTGCCTGGTTTTGGTGGTGATGTCCTATGACAGATACGTGGCCATCTGCCACCCCCTCCATTATACTGTCATCATGAACTGGAGGGTCTGCACCACCCTGGCTGTTACTGCCTGGATATTTAGTTTCCTCCTGGCTCTGGTCCACATTGTTCTCATCCTGAGGCTGCCCTTCTGTGGGCCTCACGAGATCAACCACTTCTTCTGTGAAATCCTGTCTGTCCTCAAGCTGGCCTGTGCTGACACCCGGCTCAACCAAGTGGTCATCTTTGCAGCCTGTGTGTTTATCTTAGTAGGACCCCTCTGCCTGGTACTGGTCTCCTACACCCGCATCCTCATCACCATCCTGAAGATCCAGTCCGGGGAGGGACGCAAAAAGGCCTTCTCCACCTGCTCCTCCCACCTCTGTGTGGTCGGGCTCTTCTTTGGCAGTGCCATTGTCATGTACATGGCCCCCAAATCCAGCCACCCCGAGGAGCAGCAGAAGATCCTCTCCCTGTTCTACAGCCTTTTCAACCCCATGCTGAACCCCCTGATCTACAGTCTGAGGAACACAGAGGTGAAGGGCGCTCTGCGGAGAGTGCTGTGCAAGGAAAGACCAACGTGAGAAATGTCTAAGAGCCATATGATGAGGGCTTAGGTTGAATGGGACATGGAATTTAGAATATGTTCCCATGTGCTGAAATAAATGCCATGAAATGCAATATTAGAGATCTAAACATAAAACTGCAATTATAATGTTTCTAGGAAAATCAAAGAAAATAACTTCATGACTTTGAGGTTGACATTGATTCTTAGATAAGACACAAAAAAACAATGTACATGAAGTCTGCAGACTTTCATGGTAAGCCCTAAAGACTCTGCAGGCCATATGGTCTCTAGTCTAACAACTGCCCCGTAATGACAACAGCTACAGACAATATGTCAACAGACGAGTAGAGCCGTGCTCCAGTAGAACTGCTTACAAACAAAGTCAGCTGACCACATTGGACCCATGGGAAGCAGTTTGCTGATTCCTTTCCACATCTGGAAGCTTGTCCAGTTCTGGTGGACACCAAGTTAGAGGTCAAACCTGGGTGGAATCCAGAGACTACTCCATGTAACTCCATTTGTTGAAAGGGAGATACTTGGAGGGCATTTGAGGACCACTCTTGTTGATGTTGTTGTTAGGTGCCATCCAGTTGGTTCTGACTCATAGTGACCCCATGCACAACAGAATGAAACACTGCCAGGTCCTGCGCCGTCCTCACAGTTGTTGATGACCTCGAGTCCATTGCTGCTGCCACTTGGCCAATCTAGCTCACTGGGGGCTCCCTCATTTCTGCTGACCCTCCACTTTACCAAGCACTATGTCCTTCTCTGGTAGCGTAGTGGTTACGAATCAGGCTGCGAACCTTAAGGTCAGCGGTTCGAAACTACCAGCTGCTCCGTGGGAGAAAGATGAGGCTTTCTACTCCCATAAAGATTTACACCCTCGGAAACCTTGTACAGGGTCACTATGGGTCGGAACCGACTCGACGGCACTTAACAACAACAACAACATGTCCTTCTCTTGGGACCGGTCCTTCCTGATAACATGCCCACAGTATGAGAGACGAAGTCTCACCATCCTGGCTTCTTCTAAGGAACATTCTGGCTGCACTTCTTCCAACATAGATTTATTTGTTCTTCTGGCAGTCCATATATAGGGTTTCCAAGGAGCAGTTAGTACTTTGTGGTTGTTGTTGTTGTTAAGTACCGTAGAGTCGGTTCCGACTCATAATGACCCTGCACAAGGTTTCTGAGGCTATAAATCTTTACAGAAGCAGAAAGCCTCATCTTTCTCCCGCAGAACAGCTGGTAGCTTCGAACTGCCGACCTTGAGGTTAGCAGCCCGATTCATAACCACTACACTACCAGAGCTCCTTAGTTGGTACTTTAGCAGGAGCTAAAAATGTTGCAAGGAAGCAGTCTAACTATCTAAATCTCTGGATAATGAAGATTTCTCAAAATAGATGAATCTTTGCCATGTAAAGAAAAGAATTATGTACATAGCTTAGGAGGACCCGAAACCTGAAACTTGGTCTGAAACTCAGTGTTGCCAGTCTCTTACTTTCAGTAATCTCAGAAAATTCTGCCGAGCATTTCTGGTGTCTGTGTTATTCTTTTTTCCCTTTCTGGTTTTCCTGAGGCCATTTTTAAACGGACATGCCCCTTGCCAGTCTTAAAGCACTATATAGTAAGTTCTTCTCCAATTCTCCCAGGTTCCTGTAGCAAAATATTCCACCGGTAAATTTCTCTGCATCATTTGATTTCAACTATTTCTTTGACATCTTCTTATAAGGAGACTGGGGCGTTTCCAACTTCCACTCATCTCAAAACATCTCTTTTTTAAAATAAGAATAAAGAAACTTGGAAATATAAAAATTAGTTTATAATGATAAACTTCAAGCTCATGACATGATGAAGTCCAAATCTCTAAAAGCAAACAAAACAAAGCAAAAACCAGAAACAAACCCCAAACTCTAAAAAAAAATCAATTTTATGATTTTTTGTTGCTGTTGTTAATGGGTCTTTCATACCGTAAATGGCAAAATAGTCGATATCTACAAATTCTAAATCAAATCTCTAAAAATATATAAGTTATTATTGTTATATTTCTCAGTCTTTCTTTGATAGCTATTTTACTGTTCTGATATTTATTTTTGTTACATTTTTCTATTTTCTTTCAATTGATTCTTTTGTTTTTTTACTAATCTTGTATTGAGCAATTAAACCCATTGATGTTAAAACACACTTTCTTACTATATTACTTTTCATTTTCAATTTGCTTTCTCGTGTGACTGTTATTTATCCATTTTGAAGATTACTCTTCTCTTCCTTGGTTTTGTAGTCTTCAGACTGGCACGTCTACTTCTGACCTCAATACCTTTGAAGTACTGATTTTGTATTTCTATGTTATGATCTGCTTTACCTTTGAAGTACTGATTTTGTATTTCTATGTTATGATCTGCCTTACCTTTGAAGTATTGTTTTTTAGTTCTAAGTCATAACCTGTCTTTTCCTTTGGAGAAAATCACTTTATCTGATTTTGCTTTAGCTGTCTCATTGCAATGATGTTCTCTTTTCACATTAATTTTGCCATTTTTGTGACCCTTACTTTTATCGTATGTTTTATTTAACTTAACACTAGTTTTTTTCACTTAGTTCTCTTTTTTGGATGTGTTCTTCTTGTTTGTCATATGCCAATATATTTATTTGACTTTTTCAGTCTATTTATAAGGCTTAATTTAAATTTTACTCCATGTGTTCAAACATATATTTTTGCAGGCAATTAACTACAATCTAGTTATTCATTTTTCATTTGAAACAGCAAAGTCTTTCAGAAGTTTGGCCACAATGGCCTGTAAGCTGGCATTCCCTTGGAGAAACTGGCTAGTCTCTTGGGTCACTAATGTGAGGGAAGGGCTAGCAGCCAGACTCTTGCTCAGGTGAGTCTGATGAGGAAGGAATGCTGAGAGGTACAGTAAACTGTGAGACTGAAATTTCCAGACCTTGGTAAAACTCAGCCAATCCAGTTCCATGCCCCACAGTAGACTTCAGCCCCTGGGGATGCCACACCCTAGAGACAGGCCTGGACTTTGATGTTCCAGCACTAGGTTTGGAGTATAGGAGTGAGAAAGTGACTCCCATCTGTCTGTCAGACCCTCCTCTGAGCAGCTTCTGAATGCCAAACCCTGTGCCTGGCTACTATCCACCATGTTTTCAGTCACCCCTGGACACAGAGGAGACCAGGACAAAGGCACCAAGCACAGAACTGCTGATTGGGGCACCTGCTCTGCACAACCTTACATCTTGTTGTGCTCTCTTGATGCGTTGGTTTTGTACACAGTCTGCACGTGAGTACAGCCTGGGTTGCTTTACAAACCGGCAGAGCCCAGGCCCTGTGCCAGATGAATAGAGTTAGAACTTCTGGGCGAAAGGAACTGGTCTTCCCAGAAGATTGCAATGCTCAGAGAGCCTGAAAGTCTTCGTTTGAATGGGCCTCTGAGGACCTTTGGTAGCATAGTGAGTGGATTACGCACTGGTCAGCAGTTCAAATCCATCAATCACTCTGTGGGAGAAAGATGAAGCTTTCTTTTCCTATAAAGACTTACAGCCTCAGAAACCCTATTTATATACCGGGTCTCTATGAGTCAGAACCAACTCAACAGCACTTAACAACAACAACATGTCAGTACTGGGACTTTATTGCCTAAAACAGCTTTTTAAGGAAAACCCTTTTCAGTGGTCTGGTAAGGACAGCTCCAAGACTCTTTCAAGCAGTTCTTCTGATTACATCTTTGTCATAAAGAAATACTCTTCCGGCCAACATTGTCCAAGACAGCGTTGCCAAAATCTGTTTGGGTAGAGTGTATTTCCTTCACCTTCTGTCTTAACTGTAGCAAGAAATTACTCCGTTGTTTTTATGGCGTCTATCAGTTAACATGGGCAGATAAGCGGGAGTTTGTGAGGGGGTAGAATCTGAAGCCAACATCGATTCCCAGGCAAACAAGTAAAAGTACAGTTTCATTCGGCAAGAACTGACCTTAATCCAATCCTTCACTTTGGCTCAGAAAGACTTTATAAGTTTCTCTTTTATAACTAGCAATAATCCATTTCCATTATAGACAAATTTAGTCTCATCATTTGGAATATTTCCTACAACCTATAAGTTATTTTTATGTATAAACGTTAAACTTGTGAATTGTTGCTATTTGTATGCCATGGAGTTGGTTCTGACTCACAGTGACCTTGCATAGGGTTTCCGAGGCTGGAAATCTTTACTGGAGCAGAAAGCCTCATCTTTCTCCCACAGAATGTCTGGTAATTTCAAACTGCTGACCTTGAGGTTAGCAGCCCAACAAGTAACCACTTCGTTACCAGAGCTCCTTAAACTTGTGGATACAGTCTAGTTCTTTTTCGGTTATTGAGTTCCAATTGAATTTCAAAGTATGAGACTGAATTCTCAGTGATTTCAGTCCCTCTAAATTCATTCAAGGAGCTCTGGTAGCGTAGTGGTTACGAATCGGGCTGCAAACCTTAAGATCAGCGGTTCGAAACTACCAGCCGCTTCGCGGGAGAAAGATGAGGCTTTCTACTCCCGTAAAGATTTACACCCTCGGAAACCCTGTACAGGGTCGCTATGGGTCGGAACCGACTCGACGGCACTTAACAACAACAACAACAAATTCATTCAGGTTTACATTATGGCCCACAATCAAGCTTTGTTGGTGAATGTCCTAGGTGCACTTCAGAAGGAATACATATTCAGCAATTACTGAGTGTAGTTTTCTTTCTTTCTTTTTTATTTTGAGGCTTAGGAATTGTCTCTTTAAAATTAGTAGATGTAGCTTTTGGTGTGTAGTTTGTTTTTTGTTTTTTTTAATACACCAGATCAATATGCTTAATTTGGCCGTAAATCTCTTGTCCATCTTTATTTTTTGTATTCATTATGTCCTTATTCTGTCAGTAACTGAAATGCATGGAATTCTGTTTTTAAAACTTTTGCAAATGAATGCTTTACATGTCGTGTAACCATATACTGGATGACTTTTTTGCTGTTGTTGTTAAGCACTGCCGAGTAGGTTCTGACCCATAGCAACCCTGTGTAGGATTTCCAAGGAGTGGCTGGTGAGTTTGAACTGCCAACCTTGCAGTTCCAACTGACTTTGCAGTCCAGAGCCTTAACCCACAACACCACATCAGGTGTCCATATCACTTTAGGATTGTTTTGTTTACTTTTTGAACAGATATATCATATCATTTGAATGTTCCTCTTTATATTTAATTCAATTTCTCACGTTAAAGCCTCTTTTGATATTAATTTAGCCATACCAGCTGTCTTTTAATGAGCCATTTTGTATGTGTGAGCACCTGTGCCTATATATTTAAAGTGTACTTTCTTTGTAAGTAACATGTGCTTCTCTTGATAAAATCCAGTTTGACAAGATTTGTTCTTGAATTCTAGTCTTTAGACAATTTACACTTAATGCAATTATTGGGATGACTGAGTCAAATTGATCATAGTCACCATTGTGTTTTATTTGTCCAGCTGCTCCTTGTCCTCTCCTCCCTCTTACCTTCCTTTATGAATCACAGATTAGTATTAATCTACATTTAAATACCCTATTAATTAGTCTTCTCATAAATGTTCATTCCTTCTTGCATTTTTGTTCTTCCAAATAGAACCACATGTCTTTAGTCTAAAGACATGTTTTATAGTGTACATCTTGTAGGAAGGAATTCTCTTAGAACAAGTACATTATATTTTTTTTTTTTTTTTGCTGGGTATCAAATGACTTTTATCTGAAGGAATGGTACAAACGAAAGGATGGTTTGGTACATTTTGTAGAAAAGGTAAAGGTAAACCAAACATGCAAGTGGCTGCCTTGGTGGCCCATGGAGCAGTCAGGCTAAAAA
>NW_006408559.1:16807663-16824409 GCF_000296735.1 Chrysochloris asiatica
ATGGAGAGCGGCCGGTTGACAGAGGCTGGCGAGCGCCGGGTTCCGTTCAAGCACTGTTGAAGCAGGAGACCTCGGCGACTCTGCGAAGAACGTATCACATTATATTTTTATCAGAACAAATGCATTGTGATTTCATTTTTCAGGGTGTTTTGTGGACTATCTTTCAGCACTTTAAAGATGATAGTCCATTCTCTTTTGAATTCCAAAGGTTTGGAAAAAGTCAGCAATTATTGTTTCTCTGAAAGTAATATACAATATTTTTCTGAATGTGATATTTTATTAATATCATTGTAACTAAGGTAGTTCCAGTGAGGTTTTCATTGTTTGTATCCAGTTTGGGGTGTGCTAAGCTTTTTAAGTCAGTGTTAATACTGTTTGTCATATTTGTTTGCTTGTTTGTTTGTCTTTGTACCACTCAGAAACTCCCATATGACTTTTGTTTTCCTTTTTATTTTTTTAAAAAATCTTTATTGTGAATTGAGTGAGGTTTACAGAACAGATCATCATTTTATACTCCACAACTCATAGACTTTGCTTCATTACAATGACTGCAAACTCCCACCCCCATGCACCATCAGTTAACAGTATTTACCTTTATTCACTTTAACATTGCATTCCTCTCTGTGTCTCCCACACCTTCATCTTTCCCCTGCCAACCTCCCCCTGGTTGTATATTACCTTTCCTGTCACCCAAGTTAACATGTATCTACTCTTCAGTCCGTGAATAATTTTCTCTCCCCATTCCAGCAACTATCACAGAATGTCTCTTTTACCAAGAGAATATTTTCTTAACATTTTTCAACAGTGGTCTCATACAAGGTTTGTCTTTGCATGATTGACTATTTTCATTCTGCATAATGTTCTCCAAGTTCATCCATGTTGTGAGGTGTTTTGCAGATTCATCATTACTGAATATTGCGTAGTATTCCATTGTGTGTATGTACCAATATTTGTTTTGTACATTTTCCCACCGATGGGCATTTAGACTGTCTCCATCTTTTTGCTATGGTGAGTAGTGCTGCACTGAACTTGAATAAATATATTGTTTATCATATTTAGAATGTCCTCCGAAATTATTTCTTTAAATATTTTTTTTTACCTAATTACATGCATGTTAGACTGTGTGACCATACCTTACAAATGTATTTTTATCTTTTAAATTGTTTGAATTACTGTTATTTTCTCTGGGCTTTAGATAATTTATGATGGCCTCTCTGAATTTTTATTTTTTTAATCTGACTTCAAATGTATCCTATTGTTGCAAAACACACACAATAAGTTCTTTATATCAAATTTGAAAGCTCACTTGATTTTTTATTTTTACAGATTCTTGTGTTTTGCTGAAATACATCATGTTCTCAGCCATTTCCTCCTTTATTTCCTTTATACTGATCACAGTTATGTTGCAATTCTTGTCATTCATTCCAGTGTCTGGATGATGTATGAGTTTGTTTCTAATAAATCATGTGCCTTTTGATTACTGTCACTTCTTCTCTGCTTCTTTGCCTTTTTAGTGATGTTTTTCTAAAAAAAAAATTTGTTTTATGCTTAGATGAAATGAACATATTCTTTGAAAAATACAATTAATAAATGGACACAAAATAAAACATCTAAGCAGTCCTGTATTAGTATAAAAGTTGTTGTTGTTAGGAGCCGTAGAGTCGATTCAACCCATAGCAACCTTATAGAGGGTCTCCAAGGAGCAGCTGGTGAGCTTGAACCATTGACCTTGCAGTTCAAACGACTTAGTAGTCTGATGCATTAGCCCACAGTGCCACACCAGGACTCCAGTATAAAAGTAGAACACTTAACTTAAACTTTCCCACAGTGAAAATGTCAGGACCATTTGTTTACTAAATAATACTAGTCAACCTCACATAAACTTGCTCAGAGAATAGAAACAAAGGTAGTAATTCCCAGCTAATTTTGGATGTTAACATTATCCTGACACCAAAATCTGACTAGAACATTATAGGAGTATAAGAAATATCTAACATCTTTATGGTTGGGATATTGGAAGGGGAGGAGAGAGAAGTTGGGGTTTAAAAAGTGCTGAAACAATTTTCTTTCAGCCAGAACCGCCATCTTGCAGTAATCCACCAAAGGTGACAAACACAAAAGGAAAGAAACGGGGCACCTGCTCTATGTTCTTCAGGCCTTTTAGAAAACATGGGGTCATTCCTTTGGCCACATACATGCCAATCTACAAGAAACACAATATTGTGGACATCAAGGGAATGGGCACAGTTCAAAAAGGCATGCCCCATAAATATTACCACGGCAAAACCAGAAGAGTCTACAATGTGCCCTGGCATACTATTGGCATTGTTGTGAACAAGCAAGTTAAGGGCAAGATTCTTGCCAAGAGGATTAATGTGCACATTGAGCATATTAAGCATTCTAAGAGCAGAGACAGCTTCCTGAAGCAAGTGAAGAAAAATGATCAGAAAAAGAAAGAAGCCAAAGAGAAAGGGACCTGGGTTCAGCTAAAGCACCAGCCTGCTCCCCCCAGAGAGGCACACTTTGTGAGAACCAATGGATAGGACCCTGAACTGCTAGAACTGATTCCCTATGAATCCATGGCATAACAGGAGTGTAATAAAGATGGCTGAGGTGTACAAATGCCAGCTCTTTAGTTGTAATTGTGTGTAAGTGTGTCATCCTCCTCCAAAGATGTAGTATTTAAAGCACATTTTATTCCCCAATTCACTTGATAATAAACACTTTTACTATTGAAAAGAAAATTTTGAAGTACTGAAAGAAATAATGGCTGAAATCCCAAACCCTGAGAAGAGACAGGAATCAGAGTGAACCCAAACAAGATGAAGCCAAAGAAATGCATGCCAAGACACTTCATAATTAAACTTCTTTAAGCTAAATACTGACTCGACAGCACTTAACAACAACAACAACAAAGCTAAATACAAAGAAAAAATCTTGAAAGCACCCAGAGAAAAACTCTAATCTTACCAATGAAGGAAGCCAATTCTAAGACAGTAGATTTTCCATCAGCAACTATTGATGTGAGAAGGAAGTGGTACAATAGTTTTCAAGTGTGGAAAAACAAGAACTGTCAACAATAATACACAGTGTATCTCAGAATTATTGTGGGTTCAGTTCCAGACCACTGCAATGAAGCAAATATCACAATAAAGCAAATCACAAGAATTGCTTTGGTGTCTCAATGCACATAAAAGTTTCTGTTACATTACACAGTAAGATGAGCAATGGATGATGAAAAGTTAGAAATGTTGTGAGAATGACCAAAATATGACACACAGACATGAGTGAAGACACACCATTGGAAAAACGGTGCCAGTGGCTTGCTTGGCAGAGGGTTGCCACAAACTTTCCCTTTGTAAAAATAAAATTTAAAAAAGCACTAATCTGTGAAGTGCTATAAAACAAGGCATATGCACAGAACATACACCCTTCAGGAATGACGAACAATCAAAGCTTTCTCAGAAAAGAAGAAAGCTAAGAGACTTGTCTCCTGCACATGCATCTTTGAAGAGTAGCTTCACAACAAAGAAAGCAGCTGCCCACGGGATCCACTGGTCCCACACACACTCAATCACTCAGAAGTTGCAAAGTTGATGTAACAGTGGAATGGCAAGTTAGATACAGAGTTAAGATGCCAGGTGGATGACAGCATCCTGCTCTCCTCCAGGTATATGCCACGATAGTAGTCCATACCTACCCTGAGAGGTCCAATACACGGACCCATCCTCATCCATACCAAGGGGTGTGAAAGCCACAGCCAGCCCTCTGCTTCCCAGAGCATCATCTCCTGGGGGCAGGACTCAAAAGGCATGACAACCAGCCCCAGGGAGTATCTAACACAAATGCCCACACTACCTCCCATCTATCTAAAATGATCTAATGATTTTAGACCTTGGGTTTCAAGTTCATTCTCCTGCCAGCTTCAAGGTCGTTGGGAAACCAAATCACACTAGCCAGAAAGAAACCCAGATCCTCTTGCATTGTCAGACAAGAGTCAGGTATGGATGCACACACTTGTCAAGGTTCTCTTGAACACTAGGGAATTGCAATAAAATAAACATCCCTGAACCTATCCATGTCTGGTAGTGTGTCTGGACATCTGTATTATTCGTGTGGTCCCAAGAATTTGACTTTTATATGTGCATCCTTTTTTGTTGTTGTCAGGTGCCATCGAGTCGGAACCGACTCATAGCGACTAAGGGGGAAATTCCGAACTAAACTATTCTTGCCTTAAATAACAAAAATATTTTTCTTTCTTTCTGGTGCCCTCAGTAACAATAGACAGGAACCAGATCACCATATGTTCTCTCAGAAGAACAACAGTAGCTGAGCTTGTCACATCACTACAGGGAGAACAAGGGTACAAGTGAGACCTATTATCTCTGCCCTGCACAGAACCCTCAGGACTGTAGGGAAGCATCCTGGGATACTATTAATTCATAAAGCCCTGTCTTCTCAGAGGAGCATGGAGAGATAGACCTTTCCTTGGTGGTTCTCTGATAAGCATCAGAGCGGCAGCACGTCTGGCATTTCAGCTACACTGTCAGAATGTTTGCTCCTTCAGCATGAAGTTTTGTTGGGATCCTTAAGCAACAGTCACTTCTAGACACCAGGTTCCCTAATTGTGTTTTCCTGTGAGCTGTTCAAATTTACCTCACCACCATAGGTTTTGTTACCTCTGAGTTTTCAGCTGTTACATTTCATGCCATGCTAAGGAATATTCATTTTTACTCTCTTGTAGTTGTTTTAGCTAATAGTATAATCTAAATAATACATATCAATGGCTATATTTGAATGGATAATTTCTTAAATGAAGAAATATTTAAGAAATAAAATTTGTATTTGTAAGAGACTTGCTGGTAAACATTTAATATTAAACACAAACAGCTACCACTTAGTTACAAAACTGAGCTTCAGTTGACACATGATGGCAGATGTCAAATGTTGAGAAGGATGAGGAGTTTCCAGAATTCTTTGGGTAAGTGTGTCAGTGTCTATTTATATGTGACGTGCCATCATATGAGGTCAAACAGTCTGAGCTTTGAGGTCATGTCACTGGTGGCTGCTCCCTCAGAACTATGACAGATACATAATAGGAACTCAGTGTTGTTGTCATTGTTGTTAAGTGCCGTCGAGTTGATTCCAACCCATAGCGACTCTACATAGGGTTTCCGAGGCTGTAAATCTTTATGGGAGCAGAAAGCCTCATCTTTCTCTCGTGGAACAGCTGGTAGTTTCGAACTGCTGGCCTTATGATTAGTAACCTGATTCATAACCATTACGCTACCAGAGCTCCTTAAATACCTGTAAATCATTGTCTTTTCACCAGTTTGGGTCTGACACTTGCAACTGGGATAGGAGAATTCTAATGCAAATGGGAGGGTTATTTAATGATTTTGCAGTCTTGCAATTTTTGCGTACATTGAAACATGCAGACGCTTATAATTTTACAAATTGCATGCATAATTGTATGTATTCTTAAACAGGATTATAGCTCATTCCTGTTATCTTCAAGACAAGATGGTTTTGCATGAAAGCTAGAGACAAAATTCAAGCAAGAAGGAAATATCATGTTTGCACTTAGGTTTGAATTGTGGAGTCAGAGACATAAAGAGGTGATATATAATAGGGGTACATAAGAGTTTTATTATATGTCATCTCTCCATGTAGTCGAGGAGCCCTGGTACGGATGTTGTTGTTAAGTGCCTTCTAGTTGGTTTCCACCTATACCAACCTTGTATAGGGTTTCCAAGCAGCAGCTGGTGCATATGAACCACCAACCTTGTGGTTCAAACGGACCTTGCAGTCCAGTGCTTTATCCCACAGCGCCACACCAGAACTCCATGTATATTCAGGAGAGTGTGTCAAAAAGTATTGCTACAAAATCATAAAAATGTTGATTAAACAAAAATATAAATATATAGTTATTGTTTCTCAACATATCCTTCCTCTGGGTCTATACACTTTCGAAGGTGATGTTTCCATCTCTTAAACCTTCCCTGAAGATTTCTGAGCTCTTTGACGGTGACCTCTCCAAAACAGCAGTTTTGGAATCCTAGCGGGACTCAAATCATGTTTTTTATATGTGTTTTGTGTTTATGGGAACAAAAACAAACTCTGAAGGGGTAAAATGAGGGCTGTAGGGTGGCTTGGGTAAAGTTTCCCAGAGACATTCTTGTAGAAGAGTCTTTGCTGTCCGCGAAGATTGAGTGGGCACCCTGTCATGATGGAAAACATTTCTTGGTACAAATTTCTTGACCTTTTCCTCATCAATACTTTAAATTTTAAATTTCCTTAAAACTTCCTAAGTCCCAGTGAGCTTCATGTGTCTTTTGAGAAAATCTAGATGACCCTTTAGAATCTCCCAAAATAGTCACCGAAGCCTTCTGAACTGACTTCTCTGCCTTGCCTTGAAGTGGGCCAGCAGATCCCCTAAGAAGGCACTGTTTTTATTGGACTTGGGGGAAGCCACTCTAATGTGACTAAAATGAGTGTATTCCCAACAGTACACATCTGCAGCTACCCAGCGGCTACAGAGACCTGTTTAGCAGTGCTGTTGGGAGTAAACAGTGTTGTACAAATTGGAACCCAAGGAGCAATGCTTTCTGACTGACCCTTGTATGTGTTTTCATTGTTTTTAAGGTTATCAAGTCTTCTTAAATGAAAAAATACATCAAATTCACTGCAGGTGTTTCTAAACACTTCCTGCTTCATGCACAAGAAAATACTAAACAAAATAAACCTAAGTCCGTTCTTAGACACTTCTCTTAAACCTTGAACATTAACTCAATGTCCTCTTCCGTAGGAATAATGGAGGGCAATATAACATCCATCACAGAGTTCATTCTCCTGGGGTTTCCTCTCAGCTCCAGGATCCAGCTGCTCCTCTTTGGGATCTTCTTCCTGCTCTACACCTTCACCCTTCTGGGGAATGGCACCATCCTGGGGCTCATCTGTCTGGACCCCAGACTGCACACCCCCATGTACTTCTTCCTCTCCCACCTGGCGGTCGTTGACATGTCCTATGCCTGCAACACAGTGCCCCAGATGCTGGTGAACCTCCTGAGCCCCACCACACCCATCTCCTTTGCTGGCTGCATCACACAGACCTTCCTCTTTTTAACTTTTGCCAACGCAGAATGTCTTCTCCTGGTGGTGATGTCATACGATCGCTACGTGGCCATCTGCCACCCCCTCCGGTACTCCGCCATCATGAGCTGGAGGCTCTGCATCACGCTGGCAGTGACCTCCTGGACCATAGGAGTCCTCATGGCCCTGATACACCTAACATTACTTCTACCACTGCCCTTCTGTGGACCTCAGAGGGTTGATCACTTTTTCTGTGAAATCATAGCTGTTCTGAAACTTGCCTGTGCAGACACCCACATTAACGAGATCATGGTGTTGGCTGGGGCCATGTCTGTGCTGGTGGGGCCCTTCTCCTCCATTGTGATATCCTACATTCATATTCTATGTGCCATCCTAAGGATCCAGTCTGGGGAGGGGCGCCAGAAAGCCTTCTCCACCTGCTCCTCCCACCTCTGTGTGGTTGGACTCTTTTATGGCACGGCCATTATCATGTATGTCGGACCCAGATATGGGAATCCCAAGGAGCAGAAGAAATATCTCCTCCTGTTCCACAGTCTTTTCAACCCCATGCTCAACCCTCTGATCTACAGTCTGAGGAACAAAGAAGTCAAAGTTGCCCTGAAGAGGGTGCTAGGGAAAGAGACCTTTGTGAAAAGATGCTAGAGTATATTTGAAATTGATCTATGAAGCTCTTATCTTCAATGATTCCAAACCCAATCCAACATCAGAATTAACCTGGGACACTTATTAAAACTAGGGATATCTCTGGTCCCACCATTGGAACCCAAAGGAGAAGAAACAATATCTCCTCCGGTTCCACAGCCTTTTCGATCCCATGCCCCACCCCCTTATTGATAGTCTAGAAATCTGCACCTTTAAGTATTATCAGTAACAACTGTGGTGCCGTTTGGACCAGAATTTGGGAACCAGGGACCTGAAACACCCTCTTTATAAGATACTAAACAAGTTATGTCCAATCTAAGGTCCCAAAATGTTCTCTTCAAAACACTGGTCCCTCAAGCAAAATTCATTTAAAACAAATTCTGTAGTCATATCAGTTAAAGAATTACTGCATACCAGATGCCACACTGAAAAATGACCTCTTTAAAGTGTTAAAAAGCAAAGATGTCACTTTAAGGACTAAAGTGTGCTTGGCCCATAGCTTGGCATACATGTGAATGCTGGACAATGAAGAAAAAAGACCAAAGAAGAACTGATGTGTTTGAATGATGATGTTGGTGAAAAATATTGAATGCATCATGGACCTCCAAAAGAATGAACAAATCCGTCTTGGAAGAAGTGTGGCCACAATAGCCTTACAAGTGAAAATGGTAAGACTTTGTCTCACATCCTTTGGACATGTTAGCAGGAGGGACCAGTCCCTGCAGAAGGACATCATGCTTGGAAAAGTAGAAGGTCACCTAAAAGAGGAAGACCCTCACCAAGATGGGTTGACACAATGGCTGCAACAATAACAATTGTAAGGATGGTGCCGGCTAGGCCGATTTTCCTTCTGTTTTCCATTGGTTGCCATGAGTTGGAATTGACTTGAAAGCCCCTAACAACAACAACAAGAAGAGACACCACATTTTAGGGCTCCAATTCATGCTAGCTGAAAAATCCTTTGATAAAGAAGAATTGTATTTAAATTTCTAAGTTAGTGTTTTCCAAACTTATTTGACTAACTAGTTTTTTACATAATGCTTCTTCACAGTTTCCAGCGCCTGGAGCCTTTGCCCTTAATCAACTCATTGTGAGTGCCTTCCGGAACCTTCTAGAATAGAATGGTGTTTATTGTATGTGGGTTTCTTTTCTCCTGTGAGATGAGCCTCAGAGAGGAAGTGCCCCTCAACACGATACCCTAGCTCAGCCTGTGAGAGTCTGCGCTCTGAGCGGGCACAGAGAATGACAGTTTTTACCTTTGCTTCTCCAGACTCAGTCACTGGTCCTCAATACTGGTCCTCTGGAGGTGACAGCGCCAACCTCTCCTTCATCAACATTAAGGGAGAAGCCTCAGGTGCTGATTCACCCTACTTTACAAGGCTCTAAATTTGAGCTAAAATTTTTTTTGATTTTCAACACATTTTGCTCTGTTTACCGCCTGCATGAAATCCATCTAACTTTTCCGTTTTGGGCTTTGAAGACAGTCTTTCACAGAATCTGGACAAATTTGCAAAACTCACTTTCTATAAAGTATAGGCTTTCAAAAAAGTGTCTCAAGGGCTGTGTTGAGAACATAGAGATATGAAAGTAGTTCTACAACAGAATGTTCGCAGGAACCAAACCATCATAGTCATAGGATGAATAAGATTCATGAAAATGGAATTGCATAGAGGCTAGAAGGACCATGGGGCAAGCTGATCTTTAGGAGACTGGAGGAAAACGAGACAATGCATGACTTTAATATTAATGGTTATTCATTCAATGACCAGATCTCAAAAGGAAGGATAGCATTACAAAGAGGAATTTCTTGATACTTTTAATAAAATCTTTCTATACAGAACTTTATATACACGAGTATAATTTCAAAAGAAGAATCAAGTGACATTTTTGTGCAGTTGCAAAGATTTCTTCCAATAAAAAAAAACGTAAAGTAAATACTCTGACCAAGTTACATTGTGGCTAAATGCATAAGCAAGATTTTGTGTGTTGTTTTGGGGGGTTTTTCCTTTTGCTTAGAAGAAAATAATACTGACATTTGTTTTGTTGTTAAATTAGTTAAACCCAACTGATATACTTTACAAATTGTGCATTTGAAAT
This sequence comes from Chrysochloris asiatica, assembly GCF_000296735.1. Classification (NCBI taxonomy): domain Eukaryota; kingdom Metazoa; phylum Chordata; class Mammalia; order Afrosoricida; family Chrysochloridae; genus Chrysochloris; species Chrysochloris asiatica. The sequence goes on from NW_006408559.1 coordinate 16,817,516, forward strand.
GTCACTTTGATTATAGGTAATAGACATATTACTGGAAATGCAATGAGACCTGAAGATAATGTAAAGGCCTTAAGTACAAGTAGAGGAATGTGTTGACTGCAAATAAAACTATAGAGTAAACTAAAGAAAAATATTAAATTCAAGCCTTGTTGTTGCTATGGTTGTGGATGTTGTTAGGTGTCATGAGTTGGTTATGACTCACAGGAACCCTATCTACAACAGGATACAACACTGCTTGGTCCTGTGGCACCCTCACAACTGTTGTGTTGTTTGACCCCAGTTTTGCAGCCATTGTGTCAATCCTTCCCTTCGCTGGTCTTCCTCGTTTTCACTGTCCCTCACTTAACCAAGTGTGTTTTAGGGAAGTCTGTAATGTCTCTTCTAGCCATAGTCTGTACCTCCCACAAAACAACATTCTGCCCTTCTGGATCTGGGTAAGAGATGGTGAGAGAAGATACTGATAGGATGACATGGCTCCACTGTGAGTCGTTAACAAATTTAACTGTCACTGTAAAGATCTACAACTCTAATCTGTATTAAATGAGTCATCTTTGAAATAGGAATCTCACTGCTATCAAAGAAAACCAGCGAGGAATGGTGGACATCCTTAGGACTCTCAGATCCTGGGCATTGGACCTCCTTGACTCAGGGACAGAAAGGCGTGACCCCAGAGAAGTGGCAGAGGAACAGTCGCAATAGAACCAAGATCCAGAGCACAAGACAGAGCAGTGGACTTCTCAGCCCATGGAGCAAGTAAAGCTGAGAGACTTTGGGCAGGAAGCTTGTCTGAAGAGTGGGGTGCCTCCAGGTTTGGAGAGCTAGGTTTCCTGAATTAGGGTGTTGGAGAAGAATTGCCAGATGATCAAACAAATCTGTGTTGAAAGAAATGCAGCCAGAATGAGCCTTAGGAGCCAGGAGGGCAAGACTTCATCTCTCACACTTTTGATATCAAGTTTTAGGAGGAACCAGTCCATGGAGAAGGACATCATGCTTTGTAAAATGGAGGATGAGGAAACCCTTTAATGAGATGAATTGAAACGATGGCAGTAACAATGGGATCAAATGTAATAAACATTGTGAGGCTGGAGGGGACCAGGCAGTGTTTCATTCTGGTATACATAGATAAAGGTCGCCATGAGTTGGAACTGACTCAATGACACCTAGCACCTAGTACCAACAAGTCTTGTAGACCCAAAGGTCCAGAGCAGAGTGTCTGCAGACTGAGGCTTCTGGTGACGTGCTGTGTCCTGTGGGCATCGTCAACTGTCCTAAGAGACCTTCCTAACATTCCTGGAGCAGGGCAGGGACCAGACCAAGAAAGCAAGGATCAGAGAGAGGTCTGCCTGTGGACATGGCAGAGGACAGAGTGACCTGACTGAAAGAGCTATTACCTGACCATTTCTGACCCTAAATTGTAACCTGTTCTCTGTGGGTTAATGCGCTGCACTGCAAGCTTGGTTTGAACTGCCAGGTTGGGGTTCAAGCTCTTAAGCTGTGCCTCAGAAACACTATACAGGGTCACTATGAGTCACAACCAACTCAACAGCACTTAACAACAACAACAATTTCCCTAATGAACCCCAAAACTGTGAGTATTACATCTGAGTTGTGTGTGGCCATTGCAATGAATTTTCTGAGCCAGCTGAGTGGAGGGCTGTGGACACAATGGCTGGTGGCCCATTTTTTTTGCACTGAGTCTGATGCCCTTCTCTTGGGACTGGTCACTCCTGACGACATGTCCAAAGTACCTGAGATGAAGTCTCACCACCCATCGCTTTGAAGGAACATTCTGGCTATACTTCTTCCAAGGAAGATTTGTTTTTTCTGGTAATTCTGGCAGCCTATGGGAATTTCAATATTCTTCACCAACAGCATACTTCAAATCATCAGTTTTTCTTCAGTCTTCCTTATTCATTGTCCAGTTTTCACATGCATATGAGGCAATTGAAAATATCATGACTTGGGTCAAACACACCTCAGTCTTCAAAGTGAAATCTTCGATCTATGACACTTTAAAAAGATCTTTTGCAGCAGATTTGCTCAATGAAATACATTGTTTGATTTCATGATTGCTGCTTCCATGAGCATTGATTCTTGATTCATATAAAATGATAACTTCAGTCTTTTCTCCACTTACTATAAAATTGTTTACTGTTTCCATTGTGAGGAATTTCGTCTTCATTACACTGAGGTGTAATCCATTCTGGAGGTGGTCATTTTTTTTTTAATCTTCATCAATAAGTGTGTCAAGCCTTCTTCACTTCCAGCAAGCAAGGTTATGTCATCTGCATAGCATAGGACGTCAATGAGCCTTCCTCCAACCCTGATGTCTCATTCCTCCTTATACAGTTCAGCTTCTCTGATTATTGGCTCAGTGTATAAACTGAATAATTCTCATGAAAGAATACAACACTGACTCACACCTTTCCTGATGTTAGACCACTCACTAACCCCTTGTTCTGTTCAAACAACTGTTTCTTGATCTACGTACAGGTTCCACATGAGCACCATGACGCGTTCTGAAATTTCCATGTTTTTGCAATGTCATCCATAGTTCGTTATGATCTACATAGTTGATTGCTCTTGCATAATCAATAAAACAGAGGTAAACATCTTTCTGGTCTTCTCTGCTTTCAACCAACATGCATCTGACGTCAGCACTGATCTCCTTGGTACCATGTCCTCTTCGGCATCCTGCTTGAATTCTGGTAGCTCTCTGTCAAAATACTGCTGCAAGTATTGTGCTGTCCTTAGCAGCTGTCGATCAGCTCTGACTCGCAGTGACTCTATGCACCACAGAATGAAGCATTGTCCCGTCCTGAACACCCTCACAGTTGTGGCTACGTGTGAGCCTATTGTTGCTACCACTATGTCAGTCCATCATGTTGTGGGTCTTCCTCTTTTTCAGTGACCCCCCATTTTACCAAACATCATGTCTTTCTGAGGGACTGATCCCTCCTGACAACATGTCCAAAGTACAAGAGATGAAATCTTGCCATTCTAGCTTCTTCCAAGACAAATTTGTTTGTTCTTCTGGCACTTCATAGTACTTTCGGTAATCTTTACCAACACCATAATTAAAATGCATCAATTCTTGCACAGGCTTCCTTACTGGTTGTCCAACTTCCTCACGCATATGAGGCTATTGAAAATAACCTGACTTGGGTCAGGCACACTTTAGTCCTCAAAGTAACATTTTTGTTCTGGAACACTCTAGAGAGGTCTTTTGCAATGAATTTGCTTAATGCAACAGGTCCTTTGATTTCTTGACTGCTGCTTTCATGAGCATTGATTGTGGATCCAAGGAATTGAAGTCTGACAACTTTTATCTTTTCTCCATTTATCATGATATTATCTATTGAAAGCCTTGTTGTTAGTGTTGTTAAGTCCTGTTGAGTTGGTTCTGACTCAGCGACTCTGTATAGGGTTTCTAAGGCGTAGCTGGTGGGTTCGAATCCCCAACCTTTCAGTTAGCAGTGTAGTGCTTCTCTGACAGCCCCACACTAGTGGAGTTAAACACTGTTGAACAATTTTGACTTTTGAAGATTAGGAGGCACTGCTCAATTGCACTGAAGTGTTTTGTACTATTGAATAAAGGCTAGTTTTCTTATTTATTGAGTTAATGTTGAAAATATAGCTTAATTAAGTCAGTAAAATCCTACTAATTTCTCTGCTTTATGATTTCTATGGGAATCCTGGTAGACTGGACTATAAAATCATATCTGATACAGTGCTTCTTCATCAGACATCTATAAACCCATTGCCAACCTTATAGGGCATACTAGAACTGCTCCCTAATGTTTCTGAGACTGGAAATCTTTATAGCAGCAGATAACCTTATTGCTCTCCCAAAAAGAGACTAGTTGGTTTGAACCACTAACCTTACAGTGAGCAGCCCAGTGTTTAACCCCCTGTGTGACCAGCGTTCCTTTTAGGAGCCTATGTTGTTTTCGTTGTTAAGTGCCATCAAGTTGGTTCCAACAACAACCGTATAAAGGATTTCCAAGGGTCTTCTGTGGTGGTGGTGGTTATGCACCATGGAGTCGGTTCCGACTCATAGTGACCCTGTACAGGGTTTCCGAGGCTGTAAATCTTTATGGGAGCAGAAAGCCTCATCTTTCTCCCGCGGAACAGCTGGTAGTTTCGAACTCCTGACCTTGTGGTTTGCAGCCCAATTCATAACCACTACGCTACCAGAGCCCATTAAGGGTCCTCTGTAGTCACCAGGAGATACCTTGGCTGCCCTCAACAGTTCAGCAGCCCTTTAGTTGATGTGGCCTGCTCATCAGCTCTATAGGTCCAGGATGGTCCTCTGGAATTGACCAGGATGAAGAGAACTGAGTGACCCTCAGCAAACTCACAAGACAATCACAGTTACCCCAGAAGTCAATTTCAATATTTATAATGGAGAGAAAAAAGAGCATTACTATACCAGAAATCTCTTTTGAAAATCTGAGGAACTAATAAAAAATAAGACATGGCTCAAAGAGCTTGGAACCAGAGCAAATGGATTGGAATAACAAGAGAGCTTCTTCAAGACTCACAGTTTCTTCCCAAATTGATGGCAACTCTAGCCATCATGACACAGGTGTCTGTAGAGAAAGCTCCCCTTTCTTGGGCTGTGCTCCATACCTCTAACAGTGTGGTTCCTTGGTGTTATTTTGGGTGCCTTCAAGTCAGTTCCAACTCATAGCTATCTATGCACAACCTACGCCATCCTCACAATTGTTATATTCGAGCCCATTGTTGCCACTGTAGAATGGATGTTTGCAGTTGTTTCTCCTCACTTTGAGTTGTGCCCCATCAGCAAATGAGGGTGCCAAAAGCTTTTACTCCATTCAGGTCATTATGGTCAACTCTACTTTGAGGAGGCACCTTCTCCACCAACTCTTCCCACAGATGTAGATTCCTAAGTATTCCATCTCATGTGTATAGTTGCCTTTTAAGTTGGTTTAAAAAAAAAAAAGTATTTGCAATGAATAAATCGTCACTCTTGCAAAGTTCTGTCATGTGAGCTCCAACATCATTTCTATCATCAAGGCTGTATTTTTCAACTATCGATTCTTTCTCTTGTTTCCAACCTACACATTTCAATCATTGGTAATTATCAATGCATCTTGATTGCATATTTGATCAATTTCACACTGAAGAAGTTGATACAATCCTTCAATGTCGTCATTACTGGCTTTAGTAGTTGGTGTGTAAATTTCAGTAAGAGTGGTATTAACTGGTCTTCTGTGTAGGTGTATGGATATTATCCTATCACAGACAGCGTTGTACTTAAACATAGATTTTGAAATGTTATTTTTGACGATGAATGTAATGTCATTTCTCTTGAATTTTTCCTTTCCAGCATAGTGAGCCACATGATTGTAGGATTCAAAATGGCCAATACCAGTCCATTTCAGCTAGGATACCAATCTTTAGACATTCCATTTCATTTTTGACAACTTCCAATTTTCCTATATTCGTATTTTATACATTCCATGTTCTGATTATTAATGGACATTTATAGCTGCTTCTCCTCATTTTGAGTTGTGCCCCATCAGCAAATGAAGGTCTGGAAAGCTTTGCTCCATTCATATCATTGTGATCAACTCTGTTTTGACAAAGCAGCTCATCCCCAGCCTGACCCAAGCTATGGTATTTTCAATAACCTCATATGCATGCAAAAGCTGGACAGTGAATAAGGAAGACCATAGAAGAATTGATGCTTTTGAGTTATGGTGTTGGAGGAGAATATTGAAAGTGCCATGGGCTGTCATAAGAACCAATAGATATGTTTTGGAAGAAGTGCAGTCAGAGTGCTCCTTGGAGGCCAACATGGCCTAACTTCGTCTCTCATACTTGGGACATATTGTCAGGAGGGAGCAGTTGCTGGAGAAGGATATTATGTTTGGTAAAGTGGAGGGTCAGAGAAAAAGAGGAAGACCCCCAATGAGATGAATTGGCCAAGTGGCAGCATCGATGGGCTCAAGCGTGGCAACAGTAGTGAGGTTGGCCCAGGACCGGGCAGTGTTTCGTTCTGTTGTGCATAAGGTCACTATGAGTCGGTGTTGACTCGATGGCACCTAACAACAACAACAACAACATTTCCCATCAGTGATATGTTCTGTGGTTACTTTTTGAAGAACCATTCACCCTGGACTTGTATATTAATTTCATTGTTAAAAATCAGTTTTTTGCAAATCAATTCTGAAGGTAATTTAGTTTGGGAGGTGTTTCAATGTATCTTTATGTTAAATTTTACTTATTCTTTTTTCAAATGAAGACCATCCTCAAATCCTGGTGGGCAACACTGTGTCCATAAGATCTCTAAACTCAAGGTGAAGTTAAGATCAAACATTACAGGAAATGTCCAGCATTGGCAGACCCTGTAAATATTTGAGAATATGTTTATTGGCATTAAGAGCTGTCTTGTGTTGTGTATTATTATTTTTTTTTTTAAGTTTTTATTGTCAGTTGAGTGATAGTTTACATGGCAGAACATCTGTTTTACTTTCATCCGATCATATTTTGTTTCATTGCAATGATTACAATCCCCTCCATGCATCATCAAACAACCCAGAAAGCCTGCCCCCTGTCCCTCGGCCATCACCACACAGCCCCTCTCCCTCTCTGAATCCAGTGTCCCCAGCCACTCCATCTTGCCACATCATGTCTCTGCCTCCATCTCTGGAGTCACTGCTTCTCTGAATTAGGTCCTGCCTTCTGCTCTTCCCCTTTAATGGTCCCAGGGTCTCCTGCTCCTGGACTGCAAAATCAACCACTCCCTTCCTTTTGTTACAAAACATCTACCTTTACATTTGCAACCCTTACAGTCAGTCCTGATTGTAATTATTCACTATTGAACCACAAGAGTCTTAACCTCAACTCCTTTCCTCAGCCCCGTCC
>NW_006408559.1:16825524-16831160 GCF_000296735.1 Chrysochloris asiatica
CTTTTACCCATTCAAACCATGCCTCAATCCCTGTATCTCAGAGCCCTGTTGTTCCAAGGTTGAGCATACATCATTATTTACCTCTGTCCCACTTTGTTCTATTATTTAAAAAAATATATTTATGTTCTATGTACATTCATATTTTACTTTGACCACTTTTAGAAGCTATCTACAAATTTAAAACATTGTCAGCTTAATATATAATGTTACGTGCAGTCAAGACGGTTCCAACTCATGTGCCACTGTATAATGTTTCCAAGGAAGGGCTGGTGAGTTTGAACCATCGACCTTGTGATTATCCTACAACACCTCACCAACACTCCTCATATATAATTTGTTGTTGTTGTTAACTGCCATTGAGTCCGCTCTAGTTCATAGCAGCCCTGTATAGGGTTTCTGAAGAGCAGCTGGTGAGTTTGAACCATCGACCTTGTTGTTCGAATTGACTTTGCAGTCTAGTAATTACCCTACAGCACCACACCAGGACTGCTAATATATCATAGAAAACATAATTTTGAGGTGATACATTTTCTCATATTTGAGTTTATTTGGGGACATGAAATTTCATATTGAATTCTTAATTGTCTGTTTAACTTTGTATGTTGGTATTCTCTAAAGTGACTCTAAGGAGCCCTTGTGGCAAAATTGGGTTAAACACTGGGATTGCTAACCTGAAGGTCAGCAGTTCAAACCCACAACTCACTGTGAGAGAGATCAATGAGGCAGTCATCTGCTTCCCTAAAGGTGCGCAGCATCAGAAGCCCTCAGGAGAAGTCTTGCTGAGTCCAAATCAACTCAATGACAGTGATGAAGTCACTTTTAATAACTGAAGGTCATATGGCATTGAATATAGAGCCCATGACCTAAAACTATCGCTTTCATAGTATTTCAATTGGCTGCTAAACTTTTCTCTTTTCTACCTGTTTCTTGATTTCTGTGGAACAATTTGAATATTAAAAGAAAAGTAAAGAAGGTAGCAGTATTCACAGATTGCCACCTTTGTACTGAGCTCCTCATATGATTTGGAACCATTTATGTGTGTCACTGAATGTGTGTTATTCCCACAGTGGACATGTGTGTCCTCAGTACTAGACAGGCTGTCCCAGAATCCCCCAGGGGCATGCCTGTGAAAGAAAAATTAACAGTAGACAACTTACTGTGATTTTAAGGGGGGGTTTCAAAATTAGCAAAATTATTGAGGTATATTAATAATTTTGTGAATTACTCAGTTGACCCATTGTGTCATACTGTCAAATGTTGGTTTATTCTCACTTCCCAAGGTAAAGATATACATATGAACCAAACTTGACATTATTAGAGTATTTTTGATGGATCGTATCCATCAAAGGCCTCCTGGTGTGGAGCACATGTGTGTGTGTATTTTTGTGTATAAACAAATCAAGACAAAGTTAGAGAGTCAGATAAAATGATAGCTAAGGATATATCATATCCATTGTTTCCTTCCTTGTAGCTTCTTAACCCAAAACACTGTCATAAAGCTCACTGATTCATGTAGTGTCACCTAAGACCCAGCACAAGGTCCTCTAGTAAAGAATACTACACTGATGTCAGCTCAGTCATGGTTCCCACGGATGTTAAATTATGTTTCTACCTAAGACAGTTCTCATTTTTAAAGTTCTGCCATTCTTGATTCTTTTCATTTCCCACAAATTATGATTTAGACAGCTGTAACTTAGAGACAGTCCTGGTGTGGTGATGTGGGATAATGCACTGGACCACAAAGTCATTTGATTCATAAGGTCAGCGGTTCAAACTCACTAGCCACTCCTCAGAAACCTTATAGAGAGTCACTATGAGTTGGAAGCAACTCAATGGCACTTAACACCACCAACAACAATAGATGAAGGTTATGTTATTTGCATTCGAATTTCTGTTTTCTTTTTCTGTCCATCACAGTGCCGGTGGCTCTAGGTGCCACATCACTTGTGACATAATTGACTTATGATGTCACATTACAAATTCACACAATGGGCCCTCCATTGTCATTTATTTAACAATTGTGAATCTTCATTGATTTATGATTGAATGAGTTCTTAAAAGAGTCTACTAATAATTTTCACACAGTAAAAGCTGATGAGATAAAGTGGGATGAATGATGTCACTCTGTGAGGATTGCAAACAATGTCATAAGACAAAATGTGTCTGGATTGTGATTGGAAAACGAACCTGCTCTGTAAACCTTCACCCAATCCACAATGAAAAAGAGACCAACTCATGAGACAATAAAATAGGAAGTGTTTATAAATAGTGCCACACAGCTATCTGTCTGTCTGTCTCACAGGGAAGTGGCAAAAAGTCAGACGCTCATCACAGAATTCATCCTGCTAGGATTTTGTGTTGGCTCAAGGATACAGCTGCTCCTCTGTGGGCTCTTCTCCCTGCTCTACACCTTCACCCTGCTGGGGAACGGCGCCATCCTGGGGCTTATCTGTCTGGACCCCAGAATGCACACCCTCATGTGCTTCTTCCTCTCCCACCTGGCAGTCGTTGACATATCCTATGCCTGCAACACGGTGCCCCAGATGCTGGTGAACCTCCTGAGCCCCACCACGCCCATCTCCTTTGCTGGCTGCATCACAAAGACCTTCCGCTTTTTGATTTTTGCTCACACAGAATGTCTTCTCCTGGTGGTGATGTCCTACGATTGCTACATAGCCATCTGCCACCCCCTCCAGTACTCTGCCATCATGAGCTGGAGGCTCTGAACGCTCCTGATGATCACTTGCTGGGCTTGTGACTTCCTGTTGGCCCTGGTCCATGTCGTCCTCCTCCTGAGGCTGCCCATCTGTGGGCCTCATGAGATCAACCACTTGTTCTATGAATTCTTGTCTGTCCTGAGGCTGACCTGTGTAGACACCTGGCTCAACCAAGTGGTCATCTTTGCAGCCTGTGTGTTTATCTTAGTGGGGTCCCTGGGCCTGATGCTGGTCTCCTACACCCACATCCTCATCACCATCCTGAAGATCCAGTCCGGGGAGGGACACAGAAAGGCCTTCTCCACCTGCTCCTCCCACCTCTGTGTGGTCGGGCTCTTCTTTGGCAGTGCCATCGTCATGTACATGGTCCCCAAATCCAGCCACACCGAGGAGCAGCAGAAGGTCCTTTTCCTGTTCTACAGCCTTTTCAACCCCATACTGAATCCCCTGAGATCACAGAGAAGGCCGCCCTGTGGAGAATAATGTACAAGGACAGGCATTCCCAACTAGAGAGACCTCTGCTGAGTTTGGGTGCTGAGGACTGCCTACACAGGACAAGTTCTTACTGACCCAGACCAAGCCCAATCTCTTCCTTTGCAGGAAAATTGTAGCTTTCTTCCTTTCACTGACTTTCTATCAAGTTTGATTTTATGCAAGATTTTTTTTTTTTTTTGCTCAATGAGCTGTGTAGCTATAAAATTAAAACTCATTTTAATTCCTAATTCTGGGTCTTCCCTCCCTAGTGACTGTGGGTCAGACAGGATTCTAAGCACTTTGCGTGTGCGATCTCCTTCAACCCTCAGTACAGCCCAGTGAGTCTAAATATGAGGGTGACCGTCACTTTACATCTACAGAAATGGAAGCATGGAGACACTGAGCAGCTTGCCCTATGGCTCACAGCAAAGAGTGCCTAGTCCAGGGTAGAAAATGTAGAACTTCAAATATACGAGCATAAGTCCAAAACTATCACTACAAAATCATAGGAGCTTTTACTAAACGAAAACATCAAATGTGAAGCTATTGTTTCTCGACATCTCCTCCATCTATGCCTGCGTTTCTGAAGGTGATGCTTCAGTCTCTCTAACCCTTCCTTGAAGAATTCTGCACTCTTTGATTTGCACCATGTCAAAATGACAGTTTTAGCAACCTTGAGGGACTCACATCGTGTTCATCTTAAATGTATTAATGGGACAAAAAGAAGTCCAAAGGGGCATGCTTGTAGGTGTAGGTTGGATGGGGTAAGATTTCCAAAGGAGTTTTCCCAAGACAATCCTTGCTGTCTTCAAAGAATGAGTAGGTGCCTTGTCATGATGGGGGAAGAATCCCTGAGTACAACTTTCCTGGCATTTACTCCCAGCACAGTTTTCCATTTTCTTTAAACTTCTTCATAATGAGCCCCCGTCATAGTCCTGTGTCCTTCGAGAAAGAAAACTTATCCAGGTTACTCCTTTAGGATTTGAAAAGCCCGTCTCCATAACCTTCTGAGCTGACCTCTTTGCCTTGAACTGAACTGCCCCAGCAGATCCCCTAGGAAGCCACTAACTTGTTTGGACCTTTTTGAGGGCATCCTAACAAGGCTAAGGTACGTGCATTACCATGTGAGCTTGTCTCCAGCCACCCATGGTTCACAGAGACATGCACCAACACATTTTATTTGGAATAACATTGTGCATGCATCAACTAAAACCACAGCAGCAGTGCTTTCTGACTTACTCTCATCCAACTGAAGAGCAGAGCCCTGGTGGTCTGGTGGTCTATCCGCTGGGCTGTTAATGGCAGGGTCAGTGGATGGAATCCACCCATCACCCCACAGAGAAAGATGAGGCCTCCTGCTCCCATAGGGATTTACAGCCTCGGAAACCCCACACAGGGTTGCTATAAGTCAGAGCTGTCTGTACAGCATACAACAACAACTGAAGTCAAGTTAGCCAATGTTCTAAAAATGAAAAAGTTAGACATCTTATTGTCTATCAGTAACTTTTAGTTCCAGATTTAGTCAGTGCTTGCAAAAGTTTTATATGGAGAGGATGTTGTTGTTGTTGTTATGTGCCGTGGAGTCTGTTCTGACTCATAGCGACCCTGTACAGGGTTTCCGAGACTGTAAATCTTTACAAGAGCAGAAAGCCTCATCTTTCTCCTGTGGAACAGGTGGTAGCTTCGAATTGCTGATCCTGAGGTTAGCAGCCTGATTTGTAACCACTACGTTGCCAGATCTCCTTATGGAGTGTATACTGACCACTAATAATATATAATTATCCAGTGATCAGAGCTAAATGACAACTGTATTAGTGCTTAATATAAAAAGATGTGGGCACTGTATATGTAAAACCGAGGTTATGGCTTTTTATAAAGCTAAGTTCAATGACAATTTTTATATTCCCTCCATTTCTTATGGTGTTGCCTATTGGTCCAGTTGTGAGAAATTCTGTTTTCTTTACATTGAGTTGTAATCCATACCAAAGTTAGTAGTGGTTGATCTTCCCAGTAAATGCATTAAGTCTTCTCCACTTTCAGCAAGCAAGGTTGTGTCATCTGTATATCACAGGTTGCTAATGAGCTTTCTTCCATCCCTGATGTTGCATTCTGGTTCAAATAGTACGGTTTCTCAGATTATTCACACAACATACAGATTGAATAAGTATGCTGAAAGGATACAACCCTGACCACACCTTTCCTGTTTTTAAACCATGCAGTAGCCCCTTGTTCTGTTCAAGCAAATGCCTCTCGGTCTACTTTCATGAGCACAGTAAAGTGTTCTGGAATTCCCATTCTTGGCATATTATTCATAGTTTATTATGGTCCACACAGTCGAATACTGTAGGAGACCGCAATCACTGAGGTGTTGAGGCCCTGTGTCATGGATGAAAATCCTACATGATGGCCCCACTCAGGATGGCTAGCCAGGGACCCTGAGGGCCC
>NW_006408559.1:16832705-16881508 GCF_000296735.1 Chrysochloris asiatica
TTTTTTTTTTTTTTTATGTACACATACAAAACAGAAAATACATATTTGTTTAAACATCCAAAGGGCACACTTTGCAAGCCAGCCTCCTGCCCACAGGCACACAGCCTTTCTCAGCCCATCGGCCTAGAGTCCTCAGGTGCTCTGTCTCTCTATGCCATCACCTCTGCCACTATCTGCATTTTTGGTTAGGATCCCACGCTCCAACACTCCACCCATGCTGTTCCCTCGTACTGCTCCTAGGGTAGTCTGTTCCTGAAATGTAAGATTAACTACTCCCCCCTTTTAGTTACAGACCTTCTATATTTACAGTTGTGACAATCACAATTAGTCCTGATAACAATTACACACAATTGAATCACAAAATCCCATCCCTCCCCCCCATCCTCTTTCACCAGACCCATCTGGAAAAGAAGAAAACTATTCAGTGAGGCTTCTACCTTCCCTCATTCTAAAACTAAGCACATTCATGAAAACGTGTAAGCAAACCACTTCATGCCCTTATAGCCTGCCTCACACCCCACCCCACCCCCGTTTTTGATAGCCAGTGTCTTAACTTGCCCATGCCTGTCAACCCATTTTACTGAGGAAGGAAGCATGATCCTTGATATCAAGAGTCCTTCCCTCTGGAACATTATTTTTTGCTGATGCCTTCAGTGCAGCTTGAAATTCTTCTTTCAATACCTTCAGTGTTTGATCACATGATACTTCATGAAACAGCTCATTGTCTATCAGTTCTTTTTGGTACAGTGACTTTGTCTATTTCTTCCATCATCTTTTGATGCTCCTTGCATCAAAAATATTGTTAAGTGTTTGCCCATAGAATCTTTCAATATTGCCACCCAAGTCTCGAATTTTTCCTTCAGTTTTTTTCTGCTTCCTCACTTTCTTCCTTTTTGGTTTTCTAATTCAGGTCTTTGCACATTTCTTTATAATACTTTAGTTTGTCTTCTCAGCTGCCCTTTGAAATATTCTGTTCATCTCCTTTAATTCACCATTTCTTCTTGTTGCTTTAGCTTCTCTATATTCAAGAGCAAGTTTCAGGGTCTCTTCTGAAATCCACTTGGGTCTTTGCTTTCTTTTCTGTCTTTATAATGGCCTTTTGCTTTCTTCATGGATGATGTTCTTGAGGTGATCCTACAATCCCTCTGGTCTTTGGTCATTAGTGTTCCATTTGTCAAGTCTGTTCTGGAGATGGTCCCTAAATTTAGGTGAGATATACTGAAGGTCGTATTCGGGCTCTCATGGACTTGTTTTAATTTTCTTCACCTTCAACCTGAACTTGCATATAAGTGATTGGTGGTGTATCCCAAAGTCTGCCCATGGCCTAGTTTTGGTTGATGATATTGAGCATCTCCATCAGCTCCTCCCATAGATGTAGTCAATTTGATTCCTGTGTATTCCTTCTGGAATCACAATTTATGGTGTTGAAAAAAGGGTATTTTCAATAAGATGTAATTGGTCTTACAAAATTCCATCATGCGATCTCCAGCATCATTTCTATCAACAAGGCCATATTTTCCAACTATCAATCCTTCCCCTTTGTTTCCAACTTGTATATTCCAATCACCAGTAATGATCAATGTTTCTTGGTTGCAAGGTATGAAACTCAGACTGAAGAAGTTGGCTTTAGTGATTGATGCATAACGTTGAATAATAGTTGCACTAACTGGTGTTCCATGTTTGTTGTTGTTGTTAAGTGTGCCGTTGAGTCAGTTCTGACCCATATCAACCTTGTATGGGGTTTCCAATTAGAAGGTGGTGAGCTTGATCCATTGACCTTGCAGTTCAAACTGATTCTGCAGTCCAGAATTCAGCGCCACACCAGGACCCCATGTAGGCATATAAATATTATCCTATAAAAGACAGTATTCAGTTTCAGGATAGCTCTTGAAATGCTCATTTTGTTTGTTTGTTTGTTTGATAATGCGAATTGAGTGAAGGTTTACAGACAGGATCATCAGCTTTACATTCAACTAATCACACACTTTGTTTCATCTCAATGATTACACTCCCCTCCCTGCAACCACAGACATCCTACTTCCTTCCTCTGCTTCCTGTTTCCATTCCACCCACCTTCCCCCTTCCCAACATAGTCCTTAGGAAAATGTTGCCATTTTGATTTTGAATGACTGACCTTTCTATAGTGAGCATACTTCATTCATGTTGTTGGGCCTCCCCCTACAAAGCTATCTACTGTTTGACTGAAAATTGGGGGTACAAGGGTGAGTTCCTTTCCAAACCTAAAGTGTGCTCTTCTTGACGGTGAATGCCACACCATTCTAAACTTAAAATGAGCCCTTACGAAACCTGTCTCTTTCATTCACTGCCTTTAAGATTCCAGGGAAACTGCTGCTCTTCTGCCTGATATTCACTCAAGAAAAACAATTGAATAGATTCTTCAGCGATTGCATTTCTGAAGATACAATCAGTCAGGTCTTGAGGGTTTCTCCCATATTTACTGGCTGCTGTTTTACACACTATGTCTCAAGAAAACTTAGGAGGTGAATATCCATTAAATGTTGACTTTTATCTGTGACACTTTCAAATGAACTCTACAATCAAATTCTAGCATTACTTTGCTCTGTTATTATTGTTAAGTGCCATTGAGTCAGTTCTGACTCATAGTAACCCTGTATAGGGTTTCCAGGGAGCAGCTGGTAGGTTTGAATGGCCAACCTTATGATTCACAGTCCAGTGCTGGGCCTATAGCTACAGGGCCACACCAGGAATGTTCTAGTAGTACTTTGCTCTAGTAAGTAATTAAGGCACGGGTATATCACATGTCCGGTGCTAGCAGGAATGTCGGCACATTCATTTCAATGAATACTCACTATGTTGTCTTTATGCTGCGGTCTTGGTGTTATTTATGCATCGTTGTATTGTGCTTGTATAATACACACTGTCAAAATAAAAGTTTTTTATGGTTTAAATTAGCAAAATGTAGATAATTCTGAATTACAAATATTGTGATTTATGATCTTCATTTTTTTTTTTTTAAGAAAGCGATAGCTGCTATTCACCTGCAGCGGGTGGATGTTTTGTAGGATTGTGAATCTTCACATTATCCCAAAGAAACCAGAACTCCATGTTTTGTATGTCAAATCACTGATACTTATCTTTTTAAAATGTCATTTGTGGGCCAGCATTGAACTGGCCAAAGAAGCCCCACTGGAGAGTCTCTGTACTCCGGCCCCCAAAGTGGAGATCAGCTGTGACCCCTGCTGCCAACTCTCACCAGATTCCCAGCCAAAGCCGCTCCATGACTGTGGCTTCAGCTGGCCTTCACAGCTGAGGACAGCAGACCCTCTGAGGGTCCCCCATGGGCCTTCTGAGGCTGCTCAGAGGGGTCCAGCCACTCCTCTGGGACCTGCCTTGGCCAGAAAGTTCTTCTTAAAGCACAGTCCGAGGCCTCCATACCCCACCCCCACCCCCGTGCCCCTCAGGACACAACTTGGTTGCCATGCAACAGTTCTGGCTTCAGTTTGGAGCTCCCAAGGCTCAGGGTCAGGCTCTGTGTCATCTCCTGCTTACCCATATCTGGAGTGAGAGATGAAATGTTCTCAGGATGACTGAGTGTCTGGTTCAGAGTCCAGCTTGTCGTGGGGACCTCTAAAGCGTTTGAATGCACAGAAGCCATGTGGGGAGGCTGGGGTGGGAACCGTGAGTGTGAGCGTGTGCTTGTGTAATGTCTCTGCCCACAGGGGTCTCCTTTCTGCCCCCCACCTCCACCCTGCAGGCAGTTTCCTGTTTTTGTCATTTGTTTACTTTATTCTGTGGTTCCCCAGTTTCCCTCCTAAGAAATAACTACCTTCAGACACGTAAACACACACACTGTGTACATACAGTAGTAGTATTACTACACTTTGCTCTTTTTCCTCCTTTAGTTCTTAACTGCCATTCCTCTCACCAAGTTAGCACATCTACCCTCTAGCCAGTGAATAATTCTCCCTTCCCTCCCACCCCTGTAACCACCACAAAAGGTTTAGTACGGCAAGAAAACCTTTTCTTGACTTTTTATAAACAGTGACGTCATACCATATTTGTCCTTTTGTAATTGACCAATTTCACTCAGCGTCATCTCCTCCGGCTTCATCCATGTTAAGAGGTATTTTGCAGATTCATCACGATTTTTCAACGTTGTATAGTATTCCATTGTATGAGTGTAACAAAGTGTGTTTAACCATTCTTCTGGTGATGGGCATTTAGGCTGTCTCCATGGATTTTACTCTTATGAATAATGCTGCCATGAACACGGTTATCCATTATCTACCCATGCTGTCGCTCTAATTTCTTGAGGACATGTAACAAGCAGAGGAAACTGCTGGGCCACACAGTAATTCTATTTCCAACTTTTTGAGAAAGCGCCATGCCACTTTCCAGGGTGATGGCACCATTTTACAGTTCCACCAACAGTGCAGGAGGGTCCCAGACTCTTTATACCCTTGCCGGCTTTTCTTGTCTTCTGTTTTTTTATGTTTCACTATTAATGCTGGGGTGAGATGATATTGCATTCTTGTTTCAATTTGCATTTTCCTAATGGCCAATGATCATGGGCATTTCTTCATGTTTGTTGGCTGTCTACATGGCTACTTTGGTAAAGTGTCTGTTCATGTCCTCTGCCCATTTATTCAATTGAATTATTTGTCTTCTTGGTCTATAAATTTTAGAGAGGAGTCTCTTGTCTGATCCATCAATGCCAAAAATCATTTACCCAGTCTGTGTGTTCTCTTTTCACTCTTTCGGTGAAGTCTTTTGATGCACACAAGTGTGTACTTTCTTAAGGTCCCAGTTGTCCATTTTGTCTTCTGCTGCTTGTGTGTTTTGTTATGTTTGACAGCGCATTTACGCCATCTATCAGAACCCCTAAAAGTGTCCCTATTTTTCCAATGGTGATCCTTATAGTTCTAGATTGTTTATGTTCTTACACAGTCTTCCTAACATTGGACAACACTGTGAAGTATGATTATTCCTGAACACTTAATTGTGCTCATGAAGAACCTGTACATAGACCAAGAGGCAGTTGTTCAAACAGAACATGGGAACACTGAATGGTTTAAAATTATGAAAAGTGTGTGACAGGGTTGTATTCTTTCACCATACTTACTCAACTTGTATGCTGAGAAATAATCCGAGAAGCTGGATTACCTGAAGAAAAATGTGGCATCAGGATTGGAGGAGGACTCACTAACAATCTGCAATATGCAGATGATACAACCTTGCTTGTTGAAACTGAAGAGGACTTAAAACACTTACTGATGAAGATCAAAGAGCACCGCCTTCGGTATGGATTGCATCTCAATGTCAAGAAAACAACAAGCCTCCACTGGATCATGTAACATCCATATCAATGGAGAAAAGATTGAAGTTGTCTAAGACTTCATTTTGCTCAGATCAGCCATCAACACTCATGGAAGCAGCAGTCAAGAAATCAAATGACATATTGCACAAGACCTTGTTTAAAGTGTTCAAGAATAAAGACGTCAGTTTCAGGCCTAAGGTGCACCTGACCCAAGTCATGGTATTTTCAATAACCTCATATGCATGTGAAAGCTGGACAGTGAATAAGGAAGACCGTAGAAGAATTGATGCTTTTGAGTTATGGTGTTGGAGGAGAATGTTGAAAGTACCATGCGCTGCCAAAAGAACCAACAGATCTGTATTGGACAAAATACAGCCAGAGTGCTTCTTGGAGGTCAGGATGAATAGACTTCATCTCTCACACTTAGGACATATTATCAGGAGGGACCTGTCGCTGAAGAAGGATATCATGTTTGGTAAAGTGGAGGGTCAGAGAAAAAGAGGAAGACCCCCTGCAAGATGGACTGGCAAAGTGGTGGAAGCGATGGGCTCAGGTGTAGCAAAGATTGTGAGGTGGGCCCAGGACTGGGCAGTGTTCTGTTCTGTTATGCATACGTTCACTATGAGTCAGTACCAACTCAGTGGCACTTAATAACAATTTTTAAACATTTATGTGACCTTCTCAGGTGTTATACTTTATTACTGTTATCTTAGTTCTAGTTTTCCAAACTTGCATCCAATGTCTCTGTACAACCAATGTTCCTCAGGTATTGATTATAGAAATGTATTCTCTGCACCAATTGTTGGAGCAGGTTTTCCATTTGCTACTTACAAACTAGACAAAGGTACCTTGGAAGGGGGCTTCCTCCCCTCCCCTGAGAGCGCAGACTCTACACCAGCACCTTTCCCACCCAAGCAGAGATGAGGAACATTTACAACCATACATGCATTGGTGGTCGGAGCCCTAGAGCCCCATCCCTCCAGGCAGGTCCTAATGAGTCCTGTGGGGACCCCTCAGCCCTCTCTGGACCCTGCTCCATGCCCTTGCTCACTGACGCTCCACTGAGCAGCTCCAGCCCTCAGAGTCAGCTAGTTTGGGAACCATGGGGTCTAACTCACTCTCACTCTCTCCCCCTCTCTGCAGTATCCCCAGGGACCGTGGTCACACTGGGAAGCTGGGCATCCAAGGGGGTAGGGAGCATGTTCCATGTCCACAACATCTTCTCCCCAGCAGATGTCCTGAACCATTGGGACTTGGAGACAAGCCACACTGAGAGTCATGATGCCCCTGAAGCCCAGAGTTCAGGAACTGTGGTGGGTGACGTTGCCCTGGGGTAAGCTCTGCAGACGCCCAGCTCACTGACTGTGTGTCCCGCAGACACTCACCCCCTCTGTCCACTGGAGGCTGCCAAGGAACCAGGATGAGCTCATCAGTGAACAAAGCCTCCTCTGCTGACAATGTTGACGCACGTCTCATCAGGAGAAGCAGTGGGCACGCCGGATCCCACCGAGGCTTCCAGAGAAGGCAGGATCCCGTCCTAGTCCCCAGGTGCTTCCAAACATGAGCTCTGCCCAGGTTCCCGCTTCGATACGCGATGAACTGCTCTCCACAAGCGGGAGCATCTGGCCTGGTGTGGACTGTCACTCTGTGACATGCCCTCTTCACTGAAGAAGTGGAAGGAATTTTCCTCCTCTAGACACACATGCTGGTTGCTGTTCTGCTGTGGGGAAGGTCTGAGGGAAGGCCGAAGCTCAATTCGTTGGGCTTACGTGTTATTCACAAATGAAGTAAGTATGTATAGCGTTTTTCATGCCCTTCTTGTGGTTCCCTTGTATGATATGTATGTGAATGACTCTGCACGTGTGGTGTGAGTCTATGTATGTATGTATGTAGTTAGTGTGTGTGAATGTATATGTGATATGTGTCTATGTGTGGCATCTGTGTGTAGTGTTGTATCACTATGTGTGTACAGTGTGTGAGGGGAGTGTATGTGTGACTGTGTGTGGTGTATGTGGATGCTGTGTGTATCTGTGTGAGTGTGTGAGTGAGGGTGTGCATCATTATAGGTGTATAGTATGTCTGGTGTATGTGGGTGGTGTCTGTGTGAGTCAGTATATGTGTGTGTGTGTATTGTGTGTTGTGTGTCAGTGTGCTTTGTGTGTGTGTGATTGTGTGTGTCTCAGTGTGGTGTATATGGGCAAATGTGTGTCAGTATATGTGTGTATTGTTGTCAGTGTGCATGGTGTGTGTGTGTGTCTGTGTGGTGTATGTGTATGGAAAGCGTGTGTAAGTGTGTATCTGTGGGAGTATGTGTGTTAGTGGTGTGTGTGTGTGATTATGTGTGTGTCTCTGTGTGGTGTATGTGGGCAGCATGTGTAAGTGTGTATCTGTGGGAGTATGTGTGTTTGTGGTGTGTGTGAGAGAGTGTGGGTGAAGGACCATCTCTTCAGAGGTTTCTAAACTTGTCACTGCTGAGACCTCTTTACTGACAGCAGGCGGCACCCGCAGTTCAGGAGCCATGCTGGCCGCATTAACCCTGCTACAGCACATTTTCCACAGAAGCACCTAGTTGGCTGTGCTGTGAGAATTAAGACTTTGCTATCTGCTTTCAGCGGATAGAAGCCAATGCGGGGAGACGTTACGGGTCCAGAGACCCAGTGCTCAAAGGCGGCCGTCCACACCGTGCAGACTGGGGTGATGGTATTCGAACATTCCCTATGCATCAGGGATATGTTTAATGCACAGCACAGACACACACACACACACACACATTCCTTGTACTCAACTAGTCCTCGCAGCCACCTCATGAAATAAACATCACAATTTGCCTGTTACAAAGGAGGAAACTGAGGCTGAGAGAGGTGGAAGACACAGACTCATGGTCACTCAGCAGGTAATTACAAGTGTCCCCTGTAGGGGTCACTGGCCTCTTTAATTGCCTTCACCTGAGGCTGGCTCTACAGGCACGGTTTCTTTCTTAGATTGAATCAAAGCTCCTTTATACCAGGGGCTTCCAACCGTTGGTGGAAGGATATGAATTTGAGATCACGGAATGTTTCCACGAGCTTTTTGAAGGTCCTTGTACAGTCAATAAATGCTCAGGGAACACCCACAGGAACCAGGCACTATCGTGGCCTTTTGTCAGTGAGAAGGTCAAGAAGTTATCTTCAATCTCAGGGCATATCTCAAGCACGATTTCTGATTAACTTGATTCAGAAGCACAATTAGAACGCACTGGTGGGCCACCAAGGTGCCAGCAGAGGTCATCCCCGCTTCCCGGGCAAGTGGGTTAGCAGAAGCAGCACTGTGGGCTAATGCGCTGGACTGCAAGTCAGTTTGAACCACAAGGTTGGCGGTTCTCAAGCTCACCAGGTTGAAACCTTGAAAACCCTAGGCGGGGTCAGTATGGGACTTGACGGCGCTTCAGAGCAACAATGCATTATGACCTCACATTTTCCAAAGTTGCTTACTAGATGGTCAACCTAAATGCAGACACCCAATGGGAACAATCCAGACATTGGAACGACTGACAAGTCTCTGGGATGCTAGGGCAGTACATATGGGACAGGCAGGAAAGAGATTTTTGAAGGTGGGAATTCCAGAGGAGAGATAAGGACAATGGGGGATAGGGAGCGAATATGAGAAAAGGGGGGCAGGGAAGGAAAGGCAGGTGCATGCAGCCAAGATATGGTGAGTTACAGCAATGGCAACTCAGGGTCTCAGTGTTCAAGAGAAGAAGGGAGGGTCTAGTGAGAATCCCTGTTACAAGTAAAATACTGCTTCCTACTTGGACGACAAAGGCGCTCTGGTAGCGTAGTGGTTACGAATCGGGCTTCGAAGCTCAGGGTCAGCAGTTCGAAACTACCAGCTGTTCCACGGGAGAAAAATGAGGCTTTCTGCTCCCATAAAGATTTGCAGCCTCAGAAACCCTGTGCAGGGTCGCTATGAGTCGGAACCCACTCCACAGCACACAACAACAACAACAACATGGACGTCAACCACTCACACATCCAGTACTTCAGTGGAACTGAGGATTTGAAAATAGCTCTGGCTTTCAGAATGCTACAATGACTCACACCCCGCTCCCTTCTAGAAAACTTTGTCAGTTTATCAGATCTTAAATGTTACTTTTTGAAATGGAGGCCTCAGTGAGTATAGACAAGTTTGTTCATGTATAAAGAAATGACTTTGGTCTTGGATATTTACTCTGAAACCATAGAGATGCCGGGTGATTCATTAGTCATCAAACAAGCTGGCAACGTCCGAACTGCGCAAACTTGTAGGTCCATATAAAATACATGCTTAATGTTTCAGACAATGTCTGACAGTTACGTTGGGAGCTGGAATACAGTTATTATTTTTACATATGTCTTTCTTTGCCCTTCTCCCAGTTCTTTGGCAAATTTAATCCAGTTGGCTCCACTGGGATGCTTTTACTGTATATAGGATTGAAATAAAATCTGAGGGCGGAAGAGAGAGAAAACAGAAGTGGTTTTTCCATTGTTCAATAGCTCAACATTTGGGAAAGCCTTCCATTGTCATTATTTAACTTTTTGTTTGGTTTGGTTTGGTTACACCTTAGGAGAAATGTCCTTAATTGGATACAATTACAGTACTCACCAACAAAAGTGTTCATTTCCATCCCCTTTTGGGGTGTCTGCACCCCCAACTGTTACTTTGTTATTGTTGTTGTGTGCCATTGAGTCAATTCCAACCCATGATGAGCCCACAAGGCAGGGTAGAACTCTTGGGTTCCCAAGGTGGTCATCTTTATGAAGGGGCTCACTACATCTTCCTCCCGCTGAGGGGCTGGGGTTCAAACCACTGACCTTTTCAGCCATGTGCTTAATCACTGTGCCACCAGGCTCCTAAGACTGTGTGTGTATATATATATACACCCAGTGCTGTTGAGTTGATTCCAACTCATAGTGACCCTACAGAACAGCACAGAACTACCCCCACAGAGTCACCAAGGCTGGCATCCTTACGAACGCCGGCTGCCACATCTTTCTCTCTCTAAGTGGCTAGTGGGTTCAAACTGACAACCTTTCAGCTAGCAGCCAAGTGCTTAACCATCATGCCACCAGGGCTCAGTAAATGTACCAAGGGTCCTTGCTGAGGAATCCTGTGCTTTGTCTGACAATCTCAGTAGTCCCAGCAGTGGGAGAGGGAACCCCACACCATGCTCCCTCCTTGCCCGAGGAACCACTTTCTATCCCCCTGGGGCTACAATGCCCTGCTTGGGTCCTCTTACCATCTCCTGAAGAACATCTGTGATTCTTTCCGAATGAACACATGCTGTTCATATGATGAACACCGGAACCCAACCCTCAGATATCGGGCTTGGATAGAAAGCCCACACATAGATATCAGTAAACTTGCTAAATACACCCTAGGGTGCCAGGCAATGCACAGAAGTCCCCTACTTTATCATCATAACCGGTCCACCACCATGACCAATCCATTTTATAGAAGCAACAATTAAGCAAGTGACAAAGTCATAGCCGGACAAGTCTTCCCTTCTTAGGCAGCCCACACAGTGAAGTATAGTGGTGCTGGGGGGCATTTCATTGAGTTGGTTCCGACTCATAGCGACCCTGTACAGGGTCCCCAAGCCTGTACATCTTTAGAGCAGCAGAAAGCCTCATCTTTCTCCCACAGAGCCACTGGTGGATTTGAACTGCTGACCTTGCACTTAGCAACAGCCCTACGTGTAACCACTATGCTGCTTACAGGGGCTCCATGGAGTACTTTAACCAAATCTTGGATACGGTGGCTCCCCCAGGTGGTCAAACAGTGACTGTTCCTGTCTGCTAACCGAATGGTTCGAGGTTTGACTCCACCCAAAAGTGCTTCAGAAGGGAGGCATGGAGAGAGATCTACCTCAGCAAAGTTATGGGGTCCAGTTCTACCATCCTGTAGTGTCATCAGGAGTGGGGATTAACTCAGAGGCATGTTAACAACAATGATAAGAATTGTTTGCAAGAGAAAGTATAATTGGTGACAGGGGAGACATCCAAAAAGGGTTAAAAATGAGCACATACTAGAGTCTCTGTGTGAATCCAGTCAGAACCAATTCAATGGTAAGCAGCTTACTTCAAAGTCGGCTGTTTGGTGAATGTTCATTTAGCGTGCATCATGATGAGACCAGGAGAACAACAGATTATTTACGGAAGGCTCCTCGCCCTACACAACCAACTTGACAGCACTAAACAACAACTTCTTCTAGAGGGTGACTCCTGTGGGCAAAGTCACAAAGGAGCTTCAGACATCTGTGGGGACACAGACACAAGAGGGTGTACTGCTGAAGACTCGAGAGGTCTGCTTCCCAAAAACCAGAAAGCCCAAATAAAGACACCCCCAGCTTCTCACAGACTGCTCATAAACTCATGTGTGCACCACACAACGTCTTGTAAGTGTTGCCTCTTTCAATCCTCATTGCAGAGAGAGGGACTATGTATGATTCATCTATTTTCTAGATGAAAACTCAGCGGCACAGAGAGATGAAGTGATTCACCTGATGTTTCACAGCTAATAAGTGTCTAGAAACATAGACAACCACATTACCAATCCCATCATCATAACCACTAAACAATAAACAGATATCATGAAGGAGGCGGAAACAAGGAGGCGAGAAGAATTAAATTTACACATGACCATTGGACTTCAGATCGGGAAAGCAAATACCTACATTTGTTTAAATAAATGTTTCAAAGCAGGATGACTTTCTTCCGTTGGCACTATGATTGTAGATGGGCGGGTGGGTGCTGGTGCCTGTGGGAAGCTATGTGGTATTTTAGGGTTGCCCTTCTGAGCTCTGCAAGAAGGTGGGGACAGTTATCAGCAGAGGCTCTGAAAAAGATAAGGATAGGTTTTATGGGCAGCCCGTCCCTTCCCATCTGGAATTGGCACCCGTAGCATCTTTGGCTGTAGGCTGTGCTGGCTGTGGCTCTGAGGGTGGCCTTTCCTTGTTAAGTCCTTGTTAAGTGTGGTTGGGAGTAGACAAACAATGAGAAGAGAGAGGCAACAATTGCTGGGCCTGGGGCTGAGGACCACAGCCACAGGGTCACCATGGTCAACTGACATAGCAGTCTCCAGAGACAATGTTCTGTGTCCTACTTGGCTGAGTAGCAACTGGGACCTTAAAAGCTCACAAGCAGCCATCTGAGGTGCAGCTATGGGTGGTCTCTCCATGTGCGGAGGAAAGATGAGTGATGGAAACTGAAGGCACTTGGAATCAATTCGTCCAGTAGATTCACGGACCACATGATCATCAGTCTCTACAACGCTGAGACAGGAAGACCTAGATGGTGTACGGACACGACTACCAACTGCTCCCAAAGAGATCCTATTAGAAGACCCTGGATAGAGTGGGGGGACAAAACTCAAAATTATAAAAAGGCTGGGCATACTGGTCAGAAAGAGACTGGAGACATCCGAGATGTTGGCCCTCGGCCACCTTTCAGGTCTGGGATGTTACTCATCCTCGTGGCCCAATTTTCAGCCAAGCAGTAGATAGGTAGATAGTGGGGACAATGGAATGGTCAACCATTCAAGATCAAAAGGACAGCATTTGCCTAAGAACAATGTTCAGAAGGGTGGTGGGGGAGAGGGTGGAAGGGATCCCCGGTGTTACACCGATGGACTGCAATCAGGGAGAGGAGACAAAGTGTATGCTGGATTTGTAAAGCATTCAATTCACAATAAAAAGTTTAAAAAAGAACAAAGTTCATGGGAGGCATTTTAAAAAGAAAAGAAAAAAAGATGAGAGGGGAGTTAGACCATGGTTAAGCAGGACTTCAGGCATCCCATTTGGTTTGCTTCTTGTCAAACTTTGAATAGTATTGTCTCCATTTGATCTGCCTCTTTTAACCTGTGTCTCTTTTTTAATATCTTGTACTTTTGGTAAAACTATACACAGAAATATCCACTCCCGCTCAACAATTTCTACACATAATGTTCTGGTTCCGGTAGTGACGCTGTGTGGAAACGTTCATCACTTGCTTTCTCATTGTCAGACTCCCCACTCCCCGTCTGTGCTGTGTGGTGGCTGCTGACCTTTGGTCTCATCCAGATGACTTGTGAAGGAGCTCTGCACTGCAGGGTGACATCCTTTACTTAGCAACTTAGCTAAGAGGTGACTGGAGGGGATAGTTTCACTTCAAGACTTGGAAAATAAAGAGTATCTCAGAATAATAGCCTCAGGGATTCCTCCAGTTTCAATATCCAAAAAGGAGCATTCTTGAGACAGAACAATTTGGTCTGGGTGCTCATCTGACTCCACTGTGTGACCTCTGAGTAGTTGCTTAACCCCTCTGGGCTTCACTTTCCTCATCCACAGAAGGAAAAGTTGTACTGGACAATCTTGTTCACATTCCTTCTTGTTCTATAACTCTGTGCTTCTCTGTCCATTTCCTTGTATTTCATTGGAATCGAGATTTTCACCTTTCCAAGAAAGGGAGAATAAATTCCATGGAAAGAAAATGAAACCGCCTTTTCTGAAGACAATTGAGTATCTTGAGCTTTAAACCTGGCAAGGGAGTGTGGTAACTTCAGAAGACAAACACTGGACTGCAAACCACAAGGTCAGCAGTTCAAGCTCACCAGTCACTCTGTGGGAGGAAGATGAGACTTTCTGCTCCCACAAATAAAATCCTATACAGGGGCGCTATGAGTAAGTACCTAATCCACGGCAATCAACAACAAACCTAGCAAGACTCAGACAAACCTTTAAACTAATGACTGAGTTGAACATTTTGGTGCTCTGGGAAATCGGAGATGAATTACACTGGCTGAAGCACAAGGTGGAATGCCCGGGCTGTGAAGGGTTTTTATTGATCTAATTGGAGACCGTTCAATAAAAGAGTAACTGCCGCTGGAAAGTGGGAGAAAGGCGAGACCGTCCGCTCCCACAGGTTTAGACTCAGGACCCTAACGGGGCAGGCCTACACTCTCCTGTAGGGTCGCTGCGAGTTGCAACCAACTCAATGGCACCGGGCTGTATCGTTAGGAAAAGTCCTAAGACTTAGAATGAAAAATGGAATCTATAAGTTTGTTCTGTGTTGTCCACATTCTAAATAATGATTTTTAACAGCTAGCATTTATTGACAATTTACCTACAAATATGGTGCTGAGAGACGTGCATCATTACCTTGTTCAACCTTCAGAGCAGTTCTATGAGGTGAACACAATGATATTCATTTCACAAACGAGGAAATGGAGGCACAGAGAGGGTAGCAAACTTTCCTGGGGTCACACAGCTAGAATGTGGTACATTCCGGTTTCTCACCTAAGACCACAAAGCTCTGCTGCCTTCACTGCTTAGATATTCAGATCTTCTTCTGAGGAAATAAGACTAGATCTCTTGAAAATCTATATTATAAAGAGAGAAAATTTTAGCTAACATAGTTTTCAGTGTATGGTCATGGTTGGTGGTTGTGCACTCCCGAGTCACTTCAGGCTCTCAGTGACTCTACATCGAGTTTACAAGGTAGAAAGGCTCATCTTTCAATATACTGTTGTTGTTGTTGTTGTTGTTGTGAAGTGCCGTTGAGTCGATTCTGACCCATAGCGACCCTGTATAGGGTTTCCAAGAAGCAGCTGGTGGGCTTGAACCGCCGACCTTGCAGTTCAAATGGCTTTGCAGTCTGGTGCAAAGGATTGTTCCAGTTCATATATGCCTGGGTTTATTCCAGACAAACGGTGTTTAAACATGTCTCTGTGATCAGTAGATAACTGTGGACAAGTTCTCTCAGTGATACACGTGTCTTACTCTCATTGTTCTGTTGAGTCCGTTCCGACTCATAGTGACCCAATGCATAACAGAACAAAACACTGCCCAGTCCTGCGTCTTCCTCACAATTGTGGTTACACTTGAGCCCATTGCATTGTGCCAATGCTTCGTGTTGGAGTTCTTCCTCTTTTTCGCTGACCCTCCACTTTACTAAGCACGATGTCCTTATCTGAGACTGGTCCCTCCTGAGAACACGTCTGAAGTATGAGAGACAAAGTCTCGCATCCTGGCTTCTAAAAAGCATTCTGGCTGGACCTCCAAAACAGATTTGTTTGTTCTTCCGGCAGTCTGTGGTACTTTTAATATTCTTCTCCAGCACCCTAACTCAAATGCATCAATTCTACGGCCTTCTTTTTTCGTTGTCCAACTTTCACATGTGTATGAGGCTATTGAAAATGCCATGGCTTGGGTCAGATACACCTTAGTCCTCAGACTGACATCTTTGCTCTTGAACACTTTGAAGAGGTTTGGTGCTGTAGATTTGCCTAATGGAATACATTGATTTCTTGACTTCTGATTCCATGAGCATTGATACTGGATGTAAGCAAAATGAAGTCTTTGACTACTTCAACTTTGTTCCAATTTAACACGATGTTATTTATTGATCTTCTGGTGAGGATTTTTTTTCTTTTTTTCTTTACAGTGAGGTGCAATCCATGAAGGCTGTGGTCTTTGATCTTCATCAGTAAATATTTTAAGTGCCTCTTTGCTTTCAGCAAACACATTTGCATCATCTTCACACTGCAGGTTGTTAATGAGTCTTCCTCCACTCCTGATGCCACATTCTTCTTTATACAATCCAGCTTCTCGGATTGTTTGCTCAGCACACAGACGGAATAAGTATGATGACACGCAGCTTTCCTCTTGATTCTAAACCATCCAGTAACCCCTTGTCCTGTTTGAATAATTGTCTCATGAGCACAATTAAGTGTTCTGGAATACCTGTTCTTCACAGTGTTATTCAGAGTTTATCATGATTCACACAGTTGAAAGCACAAACAAACATCTTTCTGGCATTCTCTTCTTTCAGTTAAGATCCAGCTGACGTCAGCACGGATAACCCTGGTCTCATGGCCTCTTCTGAATCCAGCTTGAGTTTCTTTTGATGTGCTGATACAGACATTTTTGAATTATCTTCAACAAAATTTTACTTACATAAGACATTAATGCTATTGTTCAATGATTTCTGCATTCCGTTGGGTCACCTCTCTTTAGAATGGCTAATTAGTCAGGTAGCTTCTTCCAAATTTCTTGGTGTAGATGAGTGGACCCACCCCAGTGCTGATTCAGTTTGTTGAAAGATTGCAGTTTGGATTCTGTCAATTGCTGGAGTCTAGTTTTTCATCTGTCTTCAGCGCAGCTTAGTGTCATTGCGGGTGTTGTATGTCATCTGGTCGTTTCCGACTCACAGCGACCGTGTATAGGGTTTCTGAGGCTATAAGTCTTTACAGGAACAGAAAGTCTCATTTGTTGTTGTTGAGTGCCAACGAGACGGTTCTAACCCACAGTGACCCTGTATAGGGTTTCTGAGGAGCATCTGGTGAGCTTGAACTGCCAACCTTTCAGTTCAAATGGTTTTGAAGTCTGGCGCATTAATGCATAGCGCCACACCAGGACTCCAAAAGTCTTACTAGGGTGTCTTAAAAAGATCCAATCAAAACAGTGGCTTCCAAGTAAATCAGCTGAGCCAGTTCAACTCAAGGCAGTGAGGTAGACTCAGAAAGTTACAGCAGCCATTTGGGGAATTTCAAAGGGATCATCTTGATAGATTTTTAGATTTTCTAGATGGACACAGCATGTTCATTGGTGATTATGAGGGCAGGGTTTTAAGAAAACTGAAAACGGCAGCATGAGGAAAAGCCCAGGACAGTTCCGCTGAGGAATTCTTCTTCACAAGTTTGCCTGGTCATTCTTCAAGGACAGCAAGGACTGTGCAGTGAGGAACCCCAGCCCATACGCACTATAGCTTCACTTTGACCCCTTCAGACTTCTTTTGGTTCCCATCCCTCAGAGAACACTGAAAAGGAACAGGATGTGAGTCCCTCAAGGAAGCCAAGGCTGTCGTCTTGACGTGATGTCAACTGAGGAACTCTTCAGAGCGAACTCAGAGAGGGGGTCGCCACTTTCAGAAGTGTAGGGACCAAGATGGAGGACATGCCAGACAGCAAGAGCTTCACATCTCGATGTTTTTAGTTAATCAAGATTACTATGGTTTTTATAGCAATACTTTTTGACTCACCCTCATGAGGAACAAGAACAAACTCATCCGTAAGACCTAGAACACAGCACTCCCAGATGCAGAAGGCACAGACCCAAGGACACACAGACTGGTGAGCTGTATGTCCACAAATCTAAGCTGAGTGCAGTGAGCCAGGTCTCAGGGGCCTGACATGGCAGGACGTGGAGACTCGGCCCAGCGTGTCCTGGGTGTTGGTTGGCAGGAGAAACAACTTGGAGACTGACTGTACCTAACCTAAGGCAGAGTCACCTCTCCAGCTCACATCCCATTGGCTAGAACCTGGTCACATGGCCATGCAAGCTGCAAGGATGTCTGGGAACTGTGTCTCTTACGTGTACCAAGGGAATCCCTGGGTGGTGCAAACAGTGAAAGGTACAACCTAAAGGTTGGAGGTTCGAGTCTACCAGAGATACCAAAGAAGAAAGTCTACTTCCAGAACCCAGCCATTGGAAACCCTATGGAGGCCAGCTCTACTCTGACGCACATGGGTCACGTGGGGTCCGCAGCTGGTTGTTTCAATGTGGAACGAGAAGAGGACATAGCTCGGTAAGCATCCACCAGTATCTGATACAAGACCAGAGGGCCTCAGGACAATCATAAAGGTCTGGGGCAGGGTTTGGACCTGGAGGTGGAACCAACAGACATCTCCCTTCTCCATAAATCTCCGCCTGCACCCTCCTTGGTACAGACAATTGGTTTTTCTCAATCCAAACCCACTCCCAGACCCCGCTTCAGTGCAGTAATCCCAGCGCTATGCTGAAACCGCTCCCTGAGGGTCCAGCAGATGCTGTTGGTAAAGGCTCCACTCGTCTTAATCCAGGGGGATGCTCTGAGCTTCCAAACAGCTGATGTATATGTGTGACAGCAGTTTGAAAACTGGGAACAACAAACAATGACTTATTCTTAAACCCACAGAATCGCAGTGGGTCAGTTCTGCCCTCTGACCTTCCTTTCCTCCTGTCTTAGTTGCTCTGTGTATTATTCCCCTGAGTTCATAGAGAAGAGCGGTTGTGGGGTGCCACTGAATCAAATCCTACTCATTGTGACCTATAAGGTTGTCTGCGCTGTAATCTTCACACAAGCAGATCCCTAGATCTTTCTCCCAGGGGTGGGTTAGAACCACCAGCCAAGTTAGCAGCCAAGCGCTTAACCACGGCACCACCAGTGTAAAAGAGCAAGAGGGAGTGAAGTGTGTACTTGTTAATACCCACTACAGCTCAGCTTTGAGAAGAGAGCAGGGACAAGACAAAGATAGGACGTCCGAACAAAACCCCTGAGCCAACAGTAAGGCTGCGGAGGACAGAGGCTGAGGAGCTGTCCCCTCTGGGTGCAGAGGACACCCAGCATTCTCTGCCTGGGTATTCGTCCGTCCTCCGCCTTTGGGTATGAAGGTCCAAAGTGAATGTGTGTGGTGGGTGTGGTTTGGTTTGTGGTGTGTGGTGGGTGTGGTCTGTGGCTGCAGCAATGTTGCTGAGAGTAGGATGACCTCAAGACAACTTGTCCTTTTTTGGAACCAACATCTCCTACCCAACATGCCTTTACAGGCTCCCAGAGGCTTGCAGTGACCCTCCCTTGTCTGCCAGAGGATGCCTGGAATTTCTTCCGCAAGACATTCTCTCATTTCACAACCTCAGAGATACTTAGGATCAGCTGCACGTGTTCAGGGCTGGCTGTAAGGGTGCAGGTGTTAGGGGAAGTTTCTGATAAGAGGGGGTGAAATTGTCAGGGGTTCTTCAGCCTCCCTTGCTCCCTACCCTCTCCAGGAATTTAGGATGGGGAGACTTCATCTCACATACTTTGAACAAGTTATCAGGAGGGACCAGTCCTCGGAAAAAGACATCATGCTTGGTAAAGGGGAGGGTCACGGAAAACGAGGAAGACCCCCAATGAGGTGGATTGATGCTGTGGCTGCAACAATGGGCTTAAACACAGGAATGATCGTGAGGGTGGTGGAGGACAGGGCAGTGTTTTGTTCTATTATGCACAGGGTCTCTGGGAGTCAGAACTGACTCAACTATGGGCACCTAACACCCACAGCGATCCAAGTGGCAGAGATAAAAGTTGAAAGCACACAGTGTGAGGGACACACTGGGGGGTCAGCACTGCTGGGGTCTGGCAGGACCGCTATGCAGGGGGATTGGCCAGTGTTCCCGCAATGACAAATACATGTACCGTGTGTCCGAGGAACCCCATTTCCAGGAATATGGAGGCTTCACTGTCAAGGTTATTTATTGCAGTACTGTTAAAAATGCCCAAATATTGGAAGCAGTCTCCACAGGACACTGGGTTAATAAATCACAGTCACTGATCCCGTACAATATGGTGCCGCTGAAAACTATACAAGGCTTGGCGTGCTGATATGGAACAGCCTTTAACCCATACTTTTAAGTGAAAAACCGAAACTTGCACACTTATTTTGTGTAGTGAGCTACCCTGAATGCATTCTGTTTCCTTTGGGTACAACATGGGTTTGGAAATGGTAATGTTACTGCCTCCAGGGGAGAGAGCCAGGAGGTGGCCAACATGAACCAGAGGGAAAATGTACACTCTGCGTCATTTGTCAACATGTCAGTACGTGACGTGTTCAAAATACGATTTTTGAAAAAGTTAAGGCCGATAAAGAAAATAATTCTGCAAAATTCATGCCAAGACCCTAGACAGGCCTGGGGAGAAACTGATTGGAGTCCTGACCCTCTGAAGGAGATCAGTTCCATATTCCAGGCTGACCAAGCCAAGCCAGGGTTCAGAAATGGGCGAGGAGACCGACACTTTCCCCTCCACTCAAATGTCTTTCTTTTTCTTACTTTTTACTCTGAATTGAGTGAGGGTTTACAGAGCAGATCATCAGTTTTACCTTCCTCAAATCATATACTTCATTTTGTTTCAATGTCTGCAATCCCCTCCAGTAACCAGCTATCGCACTTCCTTCCGGATTTTCTTGTTTCCATTCCACCCTCCTTCCCAACCCTTCTGAACTTTGCCCTTAGGTAAATCCTGTCCTTTTGTTAGTGAATGGTAGGTAGACCATTCCATGCTGTTGTCTCCCCTGGAGACCAATGTACTGCTTGGCTGAAACCTGAGCCACAAGGGGGAGCGCAGTTCAGCCTGCAGGGCGACTGAGGGGCACAGTCTCTTTTTGACCAGTAAGCTTGGGGTTTTTTCATAGTTTTGAGTTTGGTTCCACATCATCTACCATTCTATCCAGAGCAGTTGGTTGTGGTAGTAGAACATCACTTTGTTCTTCTGGCCTGAGGTTCATGGAGACAGATGTTCATGTGTTGAAATTAGTCCACTGAGCTAATTGATTTCAAGAGTCTTTGGAGAACTCTAATTTAAAGGTCTTATTGATGCCTTTGAACTAGGGTGTTAGAGAAGAATATTGGAAGAATGAACAAGTGCCTCTTGGAAGAAGTACAACCAGAATACATCTTAGAAGGGAGGCTAAGACTTGGTCTCATGTACCGCAGACATGTCACTAGGAGGGACCAGTTCTTGGAGAAGGGACATCAAGCAGAGGGTCAGCAAAAAGGAGGAAGGCCTCAACGAGATGGATTGGATTAACACAGCGGTTACAACAATGGAGCCAAACACAGTGATGATGGTAAGGACATTCCAGGACCGGGCAGTGCTTTCTGTCCTACAAACTTAATAGCACCTAACAAGGGGAACATTTGCAACTCAACGATTCAATTGATTTATGATTCCTTAATGGAATGATTTTTTCCTGGCTCCATGGGAAGCAACGTTCAAGTTCCAGCAGCGATGGATCCTTCTTGGGCTCCCAGCATACTGTGTTCGCGGCTGGAAGATGGTGACATTCTGGTTCCTGAGTCCTGGGACAATGAACTCAGTCACTTACAAAGCAGGGGACTACCCTGGTCAGAAGAAACAGCGATGCGTCTTCCTTTACTTGTCTTCATTTCCAGGGACGGAGGTGGGAGTCACAGTCACTGAGCTAAATTCATCAGGACAGGACTCCCCCTGAGACTTGGTTCAAACCTATCCAGAAGACACAATCTGAAAGAAATGAGTAAGGCTGGACACAGAATACTGGGTCCTCAGTGTACATGGTTATTCTTAAAATAGAAAACTGCCACTACCTAGGGCTAACTGCCAACCCAGACATAGGATGTGCAGGAGACCTTCTGAGACTCGTGGATGTCAAAGCCAGAAACACCTCCCAAGACCCAGTGTTTTAACAGGTTTCAGAACCACACGGCTTGTGAAATCCAAAAGCATTTGTTTCCACAAGATGGCGCTATAGCTTCTACCAGGTAGAAACCAATTTCCTAAGGAAGGGGACGGCAAGAATATGGGTCTGTGTGGATACCCCTTCTGTCTGGCCCAAAGGTCTGTTGAAGAACACTGAGCATCCATGAGTGGGGGTGGGAGTCCGTTTGGGTTGAGAAGGTGGGGACCGTCCCAGGTAATTAGCCTGTCCGACACACCTCCACACACACCTGAGCTGCTGTCTGAGGCTCCTTGCTTCCCCTTCTCACCTCCCCCGCTAAACGCTGCCAGTCAATGTATATGTGTCCTCTAGTCCCACCTACACCTTCCATCCAGGGGGCAGCACCCCCCACCCCGCCCCTGCTGGGCAGAACATTTCCCATCCACACAGCCCCCATAACCCTTCCTGCCTTTTGAATTGTCTCCTATTGATATGCACCCGAGAGTTGCCTAGTGGCATAGTGGGTTATGAGTGGGGCTGCTAACCACAAGGTGAGCAGTTCGAATCCGCCAGCTTCTCCATGGAAGAAAGGTGAGGCTTTCTACCCCCGTAAAGATTTACAGCCTTGGATAAACCTAGACAGGGTCACGATGAGTCAGAACCGACTTGCCAGTCGGCCGGCATGTTGCAACCAAAAGGTTGCCCGGTGCCTTGGATGAATGGTCTAGAGAACTCCTTCAGAAAAATCAGCAACTGATAACCCTATGGAGCATCATCCTAGTCTGACACACAGGGGCCAAAGGTCAGTCTGCATGACAGCAACTGATTCGTTGTGATTTTATATATATTTCCCACAAAGTTTGTAGAAAAATTGAATTAAAAGACAATGGAATTTTCCCACCAACTTTTTAAAGCCCCCTTGTGTATGTATGTATAAAGGAGTCCCGGTAACATAGTGGATTATGAGCTGGGCTGCTAACCACAAGGTCAGCAGTTCGAAACTACCAGTCACTCCATGGAAGAAAGATGAGGCTTTCTGCTCCAATAAAGATTTACAGCATTGGAAACCCTATACAGGGTCGCTACGAGTGGGGACCGACACAGTGGTACACCATCACTGTATAAGTCAACAAGTATTGGTACCAGGGTTCTGGCTCATACATTCACAGCTTGGTTCCAAACAACGTGTTTAAACATCTCTCTGCGGTCAGTGGATGGCCGCAGACAAGTTCTCTCAGTGAGATGCACTTGTCTTTGTCTCTTCAGGACGCCTTCAGAACAAGGACCAATCAAAACAGCGGCTTCCCAGGGGGTCAGCTGGACCAGTTACATTCAAGGCAGAGAGGTCAGCTCAGAAGGTTCTGGTGATTGGGGGGATTCTACAGGGGTCATCTTGACAGACTTTCTCAAAGGACAGAGGATGATCACAGGGGCTTATTTTGATGACATTTTAAGAAAACTGAAGACTATATTGGTGAGGAAAAGGCTGGGAGAGTTACGAGTAATTTTCTCTTTCACAGTGCACCAGTTCATTCTCCGAGGGCAGCAAGGGATGTCCGGCGAGAATTGTTTTTTGAGAAATCTTAACCCATCCACCCTAGAATCCTTATCTTGCCCTTTCCGGCTTGTTTTTATTCCTCAAACTCAAGGAATTTGAGTCCATACCAAAACTGCTGTTTTTTGATGTGGGGTAAATCAGAGTGTAGCATTCTTTGGGGAGGATTAGTGAGAAGGAACCACCTTTAGAAATGTATAGACCTAGATGTGGATGAAGGGCAGATCAAGAATCAGTAGCTTTATACGATGATGTTTTGTTTAATAAAAGGTCTCTGTGATTTTGCAGCAATCATTTTTTTACTTCCTGTTAGGTACCATCGAGTCTGTACCGACGCACAGTGACCCCACCGCACAACAGAAAGAAACCACTCAGTTCTACGCCACTCTCACAAGTATGTTTGAGCCCATTTTTGTAGCCACGGTGTCAATTCATCTCATTGAAGGTCTCTGTCTTTTCTTTGACCCGGGACCTCACCAAGTCCAATCAAAACAGGGACTTGGTGTTTGTTTCTGCTGAGCTAGTGAAACTCACAGGAGAGGTCAGCTCAGAAGGTTATGGTGTCTGTTTAGGGGAATTCCAAAGGAATCTTGATGGATTTTCAGAAGGAACACAGGATGATCATGGGGGTTTATGATGGAGTTTTAAGAAAATTGAAAACTATATTGATGAGGAAAAGGCCATGAAAGTTGTGCTGAGAATTTTTTTTTTTTTCCATCACAACAATGCATTTGCTTATTCTTTAAAAACAGCAAGGACTGTTGCACAAGAATTTCTGAGGGAAACCTCACCCCATCCATCCTACAGCCCTGATTGTGTCTCTTCAGACTTCATTTTGTTCCCCAAACCCAAAGAACACTGAAAAGGAATACAATCTGCATTTTTCCAATATGCCAAAACTCCCATTTGACATGGTGTAGATCAAAGAGCGAAGAATGCCTTGGTGGAGGGTTGGAGAGGTGGAAACAGAGGTGCACAGAGCTGGGTGGAGGTTATGTGGAGAAACAATAGCTTCTCCACATTTTGATATTTTTGTTTAATAACTCTTTCTATGATTTTGGAGTACCACTTTCTGACTTACCCTTGTCTATATTCAGGAAGACGAGCAAGTGGAAGATGGACATTTGTACCTGTGGACACTGAGGTTGGACAGGCCGCCTTGAGGGACAGAGGACTGTGGCCAGCGACTTCGTATCGTCAGCAGGAAAAGGCAGTGCTGGAGTGACCAGGCAGGACTGAGGTCTTGTCAGTGTTTGAAAGAAATGGCAAGTCATTGTGGGCTTTCACCTCCCACTGTCTACTCCCACAAAGGTTTCAGCCTTGGGACCCCTATGGGACAGTTCTAGTCTGCCCTAGAGGGTCCCTACCGGGTGGCTAGGAATTCAAAGCGAGTCGATGGCAGTGGGTTTGGGGGTCTTTTCAAGGATCCCTGGTTAAAGCACTTGGCTGGTAATGGAATGGTGGGTGTTTTGAACCCACCTGGGGAGAAATATGTGGGAGTCTGCTTTGGTGGAGATGCCAGCCGTGGCCAGCCCATGGGACAGTTCTACTCCGTCCTCCATGATCACGATCAGTGAGTTTGATGTTTGGGGTTTCATATGCATCAGAAGCCACACTACACAAACCCAGACTCCTTCTTACAATGACAGGAGAAGTCCTGTGTGCTATTCGGCTGTCCAGAGACGACAGGACAACAAAAGGGCTGAGTAAACATGGTGGCAGAACACTGGGCTTTAAGCTCCCAGCTGAGAAAGTGTTGGAATCCTAACTGCCTCTTCCTACCAGCCCAACAGCTAGTGTTGTATGCACAGGGGTGCGAACCCACACATAGACACACACTGCTGTCGACTCGATTCCAACTCACAGTGACCCCGTAGCACAGAGAAGAGCTGCTCCGCTAGGCGTCCAAAGCTGAACACCCTTACGGAAGCAGACGGCCTCATCGAACTTCTGCAAAGGGGCTGGTGGATGTGAACTGCTGACCTAATGGTTAGTAGCCAAGCACTGAACCACTGTGCCACCAGGGCCATCGAATCGATTCCGGCTGACAACAACCTGACAAGACAGAGCAGAATTGCCCTGGATGGTTTCCAAGGCTGAAATCTTTAGGGAAGCAGACTGCCTTAACTTCCTCCTGCATAGCAGCTAGGGGCTCTGAGCCACTGTTAGCATCCGAGTGCTTACCTCAGTGTGCTACCAGGGAGCCTATCTTATACCAACAAGAATATACTACCACGCATAAGCAAGCAAACACATACACAGAAGCAAGATACAACAAAACTAAAGAAGGCTGAAAAAGAGTAAGGAAGGCCAACTGGAAAATAAGAATTCAAGAGATAAGCCCTTCCATCATCAACTCCCATTTCCAAAGCATCTGTGCGAGGCAGCTTATAATTTGTTGTTGAGCTGTACTCTTCAATTAAAAGGGGCAACTGTGTGCTTTACCATTTCCTCACACTAGCACTTCTGTTAAGAATGTTTGTCACTAATGTACAATTTTCATCCCCCTATATCGCCTGACCCAAGCCATGGTGTTTTCAATAACCTCATATGGATGCGAAAGCTGGACAGTGAATAAGGAAGATCGTAGAAGAATTGATGCCTTTGAATTGTGGTGTTGGAGGAGAATACTAAAGTGCCATGGACAGCCAAAAGAACCAATAGATCTGTTTTGGAAGAAGTGCAGCCAGAGTGCTCCTTGGAGGCCAAGATGGCTAGGCTTCGTCTTTCATACTTTGGACACATTGTCAGGAGGAAACAGTCACTGGAGAAGGATGTCATGCTGGGTAAGGTGGAGGGTCAGAGAAAAAGAGGAAGACCCCCAACAAGATGGATCAGCCAGGTGGCATCATTGATGGCGTCAAGTGTGGCGGCGGTAGTGAGGTTGGCCCAGGATCGGGCAGTGTTTCGTTCTGCTGTGCATGGGGTCGCTATGAGTCGGTTCCGACTTGATGGCACCTGACAACAACAACAATGTCTTCAGAAACTGGAAACAGCATCCTCAGGGAGAAATGCCATCTGAGATGTAGTCTCCTACCCCAAAATCCTTCAATCAGCAGTCACCTGAAGTTCTAACACTCACTGAGGCTCTCTCCTCTCTCGGGGTGAGTTTGATGCCACCCTGTGTCCTCTTGGAGGTCAAAGGGAAACCAGCATCTCCCTTTGGTCCCTGATCTTAATTGGTACGAGCTGGGAATTCATGAAAAAGCCTGGTACATCTGCTGTGTAAGCAGTGGACTAGTGGACCCCACCCTTTGTACAATAAAACCCAAACAAGCAAGCAAATCAAGTGTCCTGAAACTCCACCATTACTCATGACGGGCCCAGGTATGCTCTACGGGGTTTCCAGTGACGCGGTCTTTAGAAACAGATTGCCAGGCCTTTCCTCTGCAGCACCTCTGAATGGGCACCAGTCACCAACCCTTCAGATGGGAGTCAAAAATTGTCCCCATTCACACCACCCGGGGATTTGTACACATTGAGGAAACCAAAATTAAACCAACCTGCTTTCATCGAGTCAGTTCCACCTGTGGTTTAAGCTCACCAACTGCTCCTTGGAAACCCAGTACAGGGTCGCTGTGTGTCGAATCGACTCGACAGCACACAGCAACAACAAAGACTAGACGTAGGATCAGCACTGGACTGCAAGGTCGGTGGTTCAAACTCACAAGGCACTCTGGAAACTCTCTATAAGGTCAGTATGAGTCAGACCTGATTCAACAACAACAATGACTAAATGTTGTTTTGAAGTGGCGCTGAGTCACTTCTGACTCATGACCATATGTCCAACCAACCGTTATGAGATCTGAGCCCAGTCTGATGCCACTGTGTCAATCCATCTCATTGGGGTCTTCCTCTCTTTCTCTGACCCTCCACTTTATCAATCATGAAGTCCTTCTCCAGGGACTGGTCCCTCCTGATAATATGTCTGAAGTATGAGAGATGAAGTCTGGCCATCCTCACTTATAAAGAGCATTCTTGTCGTACTTCTTCCAAGACAGATTTGTTTGTTCTTCTGGGAGTCCCTGGTATTTTCAATATTCTTCTCCAACACGGTAACTCAGATGAGCAATTCTTCTACAGTCTTCCTTATTCACCGTCCAACTTTCACATGCATAGGAGGTTACTGAAAATAATCATCTTGGGTCAGGTGCACCTTAGTCCATGGCAATATGCACATACCTTCACAGAAGGTAACGAAGGTGTGCTACAAGTCTGGGTAGCCTTTGTACTTCTTAAACCTCAGTCCTCCCACACATGACTTGCTATCTCAGAGAATGGCTCCTGTTAAAACTTTTGAGTTAGTATCAAATTCCTTTCATCAGCAAAATACTGCGCATCAGAGCCACCTGTAAAGAGCAAAACTTTCCGGGGCCCAAGTGAACCCAGAAAACTGAAGCCCATGGTTACAAGACATCAATGGGTGCTGCTCTCCTCTGACCCCGCCCCATACACCCCAAACTTTCTGTTCCAGCGGCTCCCTCTCTCCCCTTCCCAGACCACACCCACCCATCTGTCCCCTCTTCCCTGCCTGGTCCCCTGGTATCCTGCTTTGCCCCGTCCCCCCTCCTACTCCTGAGACCTTCGTGGTCCTGCCCTCTGCCCTCCAGCCTCCCTCAGTCTCGGACTCGGCCCACGTCCCTTCTCTTAGCCCCTCCCCCTGCATTCAAGCCCCCCTGGACCCCTGTTCGCGGTCCCCTGGACCCGGATCCTCACTTGTCCCCTGTTCTGCATTCAACCCCCCGCGATCCCCAGACCCCTTCTGCCTCTCGATCGAGCCCCAGCCCCCTGACCCCTTTAACCCAGCTGCCCCTCTGCCCCCCGTTCTGTATCCAAGCCCCCTGGCCCCCCTGCGCCTCCTGCCGGGCTCTCCAGCTCCCCGGCCTTGGGCGCGCCCGGCCCGCGCTGACGCCGCCGCCTCGGCACCAATGAGGCCCCGCGCGGCTGCCCCTCCCCCGGGAAGGTGTGCCCAGGTCTCCTCACCTGGAACTCCCGGCCGGCCCCTCCCTCGGCGGCCGCCGGGCCTGCGCGGGACTCCCGGGCGCGGACCCTCGCGGGCGGCATGTGAGCGGCCGGCGGGCAGGTCGCCGCGGGTCGCCGGCCGGCAGGTGAGGGCGCGGGCGAGGGGCGCGGTCACGACCACCTGCCGGGCGGCCGGAAACGGGGCACGCGGGCCGCCTGGGGGTGCGGGGAGCCCCGGGCCGGGCAGGAAGGGGAGGGAGCCTGGGAACGCGCTCCCGAAAAGTGCGCTTCCGGCCGGCCTGCCGCGGAAGTGGGCGCCTGTCTGGGTGCTCGCCGTCCCCCGGGGTCGCACCGAGGCCAGGCGGGGCAGCCCCTGGGGAGGATGGCCGAAACCCCCTTCTAGAAAAGTCCGTGGGACGTGCGTCCTCGTCCTCTTCTCAGCGGCCGGGCCCCTAGTACGTGTTTGCGAACTTGTGTATGTGTGTGTGTGTTTGCGCACACCTCTCTGGCAGCAAGTGGCCCCCCAGAAATGAAGCCCCCACCCGAGGGTCACGGGCGGGAGCGCCACGAAGCTCCTTGTTAGCCCAGTGCTGGGCAGGGAGGGGAGCCCAGGCCTGGGGTTTGTGGGGGGCGGGACCGGGGGGGGCGGGCAAACACCCTTTGTGGCTCCCCACTCCACCAGCCTGCCCTGAGGCCTGGCCTCAGCCGTGTCTCCTGAACCCCACATTTGCCACTGTCTCCCCACAAGTGACCTCTGGTCAGGACTGATGTCAGATCCAGGGAGGGTGTGTCCGGGGCTGTGAGCAGGCTGACTCGTCCTTCCTGGCTTCCTCCTTCCTGGCTTCCCCACCCCAGCTCAGGTCTGCCATCCTCGCAGCTCCCGTGAAGGACCCGCCCACAGCTGACCTCCTGAGTGGCCTCCTTCACAGACCTCGGGGTGAGCCCTCCCCATGCTGGTCATTGGTTGAACAGTCTGAGGGGGCTCTTGGGGGCCAGGATGGGGAGTGGGGTGTTGGGAGAAGGCATGTACCTGAACTAGCCGGTTTCTAAGGCTCCACCCAGTCTTTTGGACCCCTAGCCTGTGCGGGGTCCCTGAGGTCAATTGTGGTTCCTGTGGGGCAGACAGGACACGTCATCATGGGGTCTGGAGGGGTCACGTTGGCAGGGGCTGCTCACAGAGGTGAACACAGACAGATGACGTGCACTGTCTGGCGGAGATGGGTGGGTCACCTATGGTATCTGTGCAGTGGGAAGACAAGAGCTGGTCAGCCAGATCGTCCCCTAGAGAACCAGAAAAAGGTCACCCTCAGGGTCTGTGTGAAGAAGTGGATGGACCACTGACACGTATGGAAACCTTGCGGGCAGATTGGGGCACAGGTCTGCTGCCATGAGGGGTGAGCACTGCTTGTCTGAGCCCCCCTCCCCACCCTCAGGGCAGTCGTGATGTGACGTGTGCAGAGATTCCCACAAAAAAATCCTGCTCCCCTCAAGTTGCTTTGGACTCATAACCACCCCATAGGGTGCAGGAGATTCGCTCTACACGATTTCCAAAGCTGTAGCTCTCAGTGTGTGCTGACAGCCTCATCTTTCTCCTATGGAATGACTGTGGAGATTGATTTATGGAGCTTTTGGTTAGCACTTCAGTGCTTAACCCACTGCATAGCCAGGATGCCTGTGCAGATACTGTTGTTGTTGTTGTTAAGCACCATTGAGTCGATTCCGACCCATAGCGACCCTGTACAGGGTTTCCGAGGCTGTAAATCTTTACGGGAGCAGAAAGCCTCATCTTTCTCCCGCGGAGCGGCTGGTAGTTTTGAACTGCTGACTTTGGGGTTCGCAGCCCGATTCGTAACCACTACGCTACCAGAATTCGTTTACTAGAAATGGACAAACATTGTTTGCTGCTGGCAGGCAGAGCTCCCGCCCGAAGTGGGAGGGTACAGGGTTTGATGCTCAGTGGTCCAGAAAGCCTCACTTATTTGGTAACATTTGTAGTGCGTGCACCTGGATGGTGTATTTAACTAAACACTCAACTAGTACCCAAAATGTGGGCGCTGCAGAAGAAAGGCCTGGCGATGTGTTTCCAAAAAGTTCCAGCCAAGGAAACCCTATGAGCAGTTTGACTCTGCCCTGTCACGCAACTATGAGTTGGATTTTGGAGTTCGGGTGCTTTGAGGACAAAGCATGGGGTGCTGAGTGGGAAGCAGAGGGCCGGAGTCACACTGAGGTGGGTGACGAGAGACTGCTGGCTACCACGTCTGTCTCCTTGGGCCCTCACAGTGTCTGGAGTGCATTCTATTCCGGGACCTTGCAGTTTGCGCTGGGAGTCAGCTCCCTAGGAAGGCTCCCTGCCACCTAGATGGTCTCTGGGCCTCCTGTCGGAGGTCTCAGCACATAGTCCTTAGCTGTTGAGTGATGCCAGTGTATGAGCTTCTGAGGCTGCCTTGGGTGGCTTGTTGTTAAGTGCTGTTGGGTTTGAAGTGACGTTGTAGTCCTGCGTTTATCCTACATTGCCACACTAGAAGGCCCTTGGTGGCTTCTTCTTGTTACGTGCCGTCGAATTGGTTCTGACTCACAGCAACCCTGTATACGGTTTCCGAGGAACTGGTGGATTTGAACCAACAAGCTTTCGGTTAGCAGTCCAGTGCTTATCCGACAGTGCCACCCCAGGACTCCCCTGGGTGTCCCACAAGAGCAGACGTGCTTTCTCTCACTGCCTTGGAGACTGGGTTGTGTGGGAGGCTCCCCAGCTCTCCTGGCTTGTGGGGCCCCTAGGTGTTGCTGGGCCGATAGCTGCATCTTCCCGTGGCCCCCTTCCTCTTTCCGCTGTGTGTCTTCCCTTTCTATGAGGACACCCTCAGATGGAGCAGGACGCTCTCTGTGTGACCTCACATTAACTGGTCACACTCCCAGCGCCAGGGCTTCGGACTTCATCCTAAGTTTGGGGGATATAATTCGGTCCCTAGCAGTCAGAGGTGGTTCACTGCATGTGTGTGTGGTGTGCGTGTGTGTTGGGCATACACGTGTGCTTGGGGGGCAGGTACATATCTGTCTGTGTGTGCATATGTGTGTCAGCAAGCCAGCAACACTCTCAGGGCGTCAGTGTTGATTATAGCAGTGTGGACTGCTCCGTAGCATTGCTGAGACCATACTTAGTGTATGGTGGGTATGTATACATATGTGTATGTATGTGTGTGCATGTTTGGTGTGTTGGGGCATGTGTATGTGTACACTTGTGTATATGATGGTGTGTTGAGAGTGTGTATATATGTGTGTACATATGTGTGTGTGCTGCTTAAGGATGTGTGTTTGTAAGTGTGTGTGAGTGCATGTTGATGTGTGTTGGGTTTGTGCGTGTGAGTGCACGCATGTGTGTGTGTGCATGCATGTGTGTATGTGTGCTCTGAATTATTAGTAAGTGCCATCGAATTGGTTTCGATTTGTGGTGGTGCTGGTGGTGGTAGTGTGCCGTGGAATCGATTCTGACTCATATTGGGTTTCCAAGGAGTGGATGGTGAATTTGAACTGCC
This sequence comes from Chrysochloris asiatica, assembly GCF_000296735.1. Taxonomy (NCBI): domain Eukaryota; kingdom Metazoa; phylum Chordata; class Mammalia; order Afrosoricida; family Chrysochloridae; genus Chrysochloris; species Chrysochloris asiatica. Next base: position 16,864,255 of record NW_006408559.1, read on the forward strand.
AAACTTGTAGTCCAGTAGGGGTGTGCATCCATAAGGGACATGTGTGTTGGCATGTGTGTGTGAACATATGTGTGTGTGCGTGTATGCGTGTTGACTACATAGAGGAGTAGGTGTGCTGACCGTGGACCTTCAGTCTGGGCCAGACAGGTGTAGTTCAGGAGCTCAGTGGGCTCCATCCGGGGTCCCCAGGCTTGTGCACAGCCCACTTTCCTACTGCAAAGCCTGGGGCATACAGCAGACAGAGGGTCCCCTGGGCTCACCTGTCCCGTTTGTTATGGGATGAGCCGGTGTCCAGTTCATTGCTCCCAGTTTCCTCTCTGCTAATAGAGCAGAGCTTTAACATTCTCTGAAGGTCCTGGTGGCTCCAAAACTCAAATTCTCTCTCTTACAACTTTCCTCTCTCCCTTCCTCATCAGTAGTTGTTGTTGTTGTTGTTGTTAACTGCTTTAGAGTCAGCTCCAACTCATAGCAACCCTGTGTAGGTATTTGCGGCTTTTTTAAATCTTTGCGGGAACAGGAAGTCTCATCTTTCTCCCGTAGAGCGATTAGTGGGTTTGAACCGTGGACCTAGTAGTTCCCAGTCCAGTGCTTATCATACGGAACCACTGCACTCCCAGCGATAACTGTACCTAGCCCCTGTATAAGGAAGTCGGGAGGTACTATGGTATAGCACTGACCTGCTAGCCTCAAGGTCAGCAGTTCAAGCCCACCAGCCACACCTTGGAGAAGGATGAGGCTTTCTGTTCCCATAAAGATTGGCAACCTCGGAAGTCCTACCCGGGGACTTACATACATGAGTCGGAATCGACTCCACAGCAGTGAGTGAGCGGGCACCTATACAAGGAATCTTAGTGCTGCAGTTGGTTAAGCACTTGAATTAATTTCTGCCACAATTTCCAGTGTAGCTCAACAGAATATAGTTGGGCTTTTGCAGTAATAATTCCATTCGGATGGATCTTAAAATGAGATTGGTGAGAGGAGTCAGGGGAGGGACTCAAGCTCCTCACTTGCCCAGAATTTACCATCGTCTCTGAAAGGCTTATAGACAAGTTGGCTCTCTTCCACTGTGCCATCCCAACATACCTTCCCCTACCCCGGTGTAGTCTATATTAGCAGGTTGGCTTAGAGGAATCAGCTGCTATGTGAGGGGATTTTGTTTCTTTTTTAAAACAACCTGTTTTCTTATTTGCCTTCTTCTTAATCTGAAAGTTCAATCAACTGAACATCTTTATCCTTCTCTCCCCACTTCACCTATATAGTGAGGCTATGGGGTAGGAGAAACACGCATGTCCCTTTCCCTTCCCCACCCCCAGATCTCCCACTCTTAGCCACCTTTTCTGTCACAAGGAGCCGTTTGCTGTCTGTGACCCTAAGAGCACACTGCACGGGGGACTTAGCCCATCCCAGTCGGCCTCACTCTTGGATCCTCTTGTCCTCTTCTGCTCTTTTCCTTGCTGCTCTGTTTCTCGGTGCAGTATGGGTAATAGAACTGCCATGGACTTTTGGGGACCTTTTCATTGTTTTCTCTCTATAAAAACACTAAACATCCAATTCCAGAGACCCCAAAAAAATCCCACTTTTCCCCAGACCTTTTCTGTTTCTTTCTCTCTTATTAATGCTTTTAAGAGCAAATGAATTTTTTATATAAATAAAAGTTTTGAAAGTGTTAAAAAAAAAAAGGTCAGTGGTTTGAAGCCACCGGCTACTCCACTGGAGAACGACATGGCCCACGTAGAACTCTGTGAGAGTGCTGCTCTGTCCTGCAGAGTGGGAATCACCCTGTCAGCAGGCAGTGGGTTTCACCGCCCCCCACCCCCCACCCCCACAGCCCCTGTGAGTTGTCAGAGAGACCTCTCTGTCACCGTCTTCGGACATCACTGGAATTCCACAGACAGCCTGAGAAACATCCCTCAGGGTCACTGTGAGTCGGTACTGACTCAACAGCCCACAGTGGCAGCAAAATTCAATGGCGGAAATATTTGATCTCCTCATTAAAGACACAAAAGTGAACACTCTAATTAATTATTTCTACAGTTACCTTAAAACTAGCATGATGATAAAATCCGGAAAAACTTGGAACTGGATCTCTTAGCGCCTTGTTCTCTCTTCATCTTTACTGAGGGCCGGCACATTGTCCCACTCAGGGGTTGGACAGACCTGGGCTCTGTGGTGTTCAATACAAGCTGGCTGCAGCATGAAGCTACAAGGGCCAACGAGAAGGAGAGGCTTTGGGCAGCAGCTGAGAAGAGAGTTCAAGGGAGTCCTGAACGGGGAGGGGCACTGAGGAGACTAAATGTGGGGTGTAGAGGGGACACACGGGGTGCTGATGAGTGCCGAGGGTCCTGGAGGACAGACTTATATGAGACCACCAAAGTATTCGAAGCTATAAGTGGTGGATTGGAAACTCCGTCAGGCGCTGTGGAGTTGGGGAGTTGGACCAGAGTAGGAAGAGACACAGAAGACCATGCCCAGGTGTACCAAGGAGCAGTGCCTGGGCAAGGGAGAGGAGCGTGGGCAGGACCTCTCAGTGGAGATGGACAGAAGTGGGCAGACTCGAGGGACAGTTGTTGTTAAGTGTCGTCGAGTCGGTTTTGACCCACAGCGACCCTGAACAGGGTTTCCGAGGCTGTAAATCTTTACAGGAGGGACAGTTAGGGGCCACGGATGGACTTGGTTGATAGATCTGAGGGCTGTGGGCAAGGAAGAAAACAGGAATTTCAGTCTGAAAGCTGTGGACAGTACATAGCATGGGCCAGGTGTGGGGCTGGGTTGGAGTGGTACACGAGGTGGGGTTCTTGGTCTCAGAAAGCACACCATCTGTTGGTTGATAAAGGTGATGTCTTCATGTCCTGGGGCTGCCATCATAAAATGCCCCAAAGAGGGTGCCTGAGAACCGACACTTACTGCCTCCTAGCTGTGGGGGCTGGGAGTCCAAATTTGGGTGTCTGCCAGGTCGTACGTACTCACTGGGTCGGGCTCTAAGGAGAGACCCTTCCTTGTCTCTGTCTGCCTCGGGTGGCCCCAGACATTCTGTGGTTTATAGACAGACCCTCTATGTCTGACTCTGTTGTCCCTAGCCCCGTCCTCACTCCAGTCTTACGGATCAGACAGTATCCCCAAAGACAGCTTCCTTATGGCCAGACGAGGCCACCTTCACAGATGGTGGAGCTGAGATTTCACAGGTCTTCTTGGAGGACACAATCCATCCTGTAAGTCTCTTGCTGTCAAGCTAATTCCAACTCCTAGTCACCCCACGTGTGGGGCAGAGTAGACCTGCTCCACAGGGCTTTCTTGGCTACAACCTTTACAGAAACAAGCTATCCAGGTCTTTCTCCCATGGGGCTGCTGGTAGATTCAAACCTTCAGTCTTTAGATTAGTGCAGCAGCAGCTGTGTGCTCTGGAATCCACGCCAATTGTGTACAGAGTTTCCAACACTGCAAATCTTTACAGGAGCACAAAGCCTCATCTTTCTCCTGTGGAGTGGCTTGTGGACTTGAACCACTGACCTTGTGGTTAGCTGACCAATGCAAAACCCACTAAGCTGGTAGACAAGTGCAGAATGCCTGTACCCTGCAGCAACCTCCATTCCATCCGTAACAGGTGCTAGGTCAAAAGATGAATACAGTTCTGTAATTATCATCGCATAAGTGTAGCAAAGACTCATGGTATAGCGCTGTGGATCAATACTGGACTGTGAACCACAAGATCAGCAGTTCAAACCCACCAGATGCTTCTTGAAAACCCTCTACAGGGTCACTATGAGTTGGAACCAAGTCCACGGCACTGAAAACAAGTAACAAAGCACAATAAAGTTCAGTTTAACCCAGTTTAAAAGTTGGGGACAATTTAAGGGAGCTTCACTAGGAAGATGTACTCACACACACATATACAATACAAGAAAGTATTTCTAGCATTAATTGTTATGTGCCGTCAAGTCGGCTGGTGAGCTTGAACCGCCAACCTTACAGTTCAAACAACTTTGCAGTCTGACGCATTAACCCACAATGCCACACCAGTAGTGGTGAACATTGTCTAGTAAGTACTGTTGAATCGGTTCCAACTCATAGTGACCCTGTATAAGGTTTCCAAGTAGCAGCTGGTGAGCTTGAACCTCTGTCCTTGTGGTTCAAAATGACCTTACAGTCCAGCACCCTAACCCACAGTGCCACACCAGGACTCCCATCTAGAAACATTTGAAACAAGGATCCTAGAACCTCCTTTGGAATTGACATCATGAAGAGGTAGTGGATGATAGCCTAGTGGTCCTTACCGGGGCCAGGTTGGAGAGGAATCTTTAGATACTAGGTCTGAAGAGCTCCTGTTAGAAGTTTGAAGGAAGAGGATGTGAGAATGTTGAAATCCCAGTGGAGCGATTTCAGCCGAGAGGGAACACGGAAGGTCCCTGAAGGACTGTGATTCAAGATGGTGCTTGGAAACTCTTTGTACTCTCCAAGGAAGGGAGATGGAGACGCTGGAAAGCAATGCCGGCCACTCTGCAGTTCTAGCTACAAGACCTAGAAACAGATTTGTGAAGCAGGGGGTGAGAAGATTGGAAGGCTGGAGACTGGAAGATTGTTGTGGGGCAGGGAGTGGAAGACGTGGACAGAGCACAGCTGTGAGGACCTAGTTAGAGCTGGTAATGGTCATTGGGCATTGTGTTCCCTCCGGTTGATTCCGACTTCGAAACCCCACGTGACAAAGTAGAGCTGCCCCGTGGGGTTTCCTAGGTGGTCATCTTTGCAGGGGCAGACCACAACATGTTACTGTGGAGCTTCTGGGGGTGCTCAAACCACCTCCACTTTTCGGGTAGCAGCCAAGCGCTTGATCGTGGAGCCACCTGGTTTGAGTGTTGTTAGGTACCCTTGAGTCAATCCTGACTCATCAAGACCCCATGTGACAGAGGAGAACTGCCTCACAGGGTTTCCTAGGCTGTTATCTTCACGGGAGCAGGTCCCGGGTGTAGCTGGGTGGGTGCCACCACCAGGGTTTCTGACAACCATTCCTACTGTGGTGCATGTCACCGTGACAGCCTCTAACATGGAAGCAAACTCATTAATGAATGAATAGCTAGTCTCTGCTAGAGACTGTGGGACGTGCAGAGATGTAAATAGGAGATTGTGAGGAGGAATAACACAGACGGTCCTCTTCAGGCCCTGTGGCTCTGCTTGTCAGATTCACGGTAGGCCCTCGAGGGGTCAGGAGATGATAGGAGCTGAGTCACCCTTGGATTCGGGGACTGGCCAGGAGAAACAGAATAAGCCAGCCCACAATTAAAGGGAGCTTGTGGTCCGCTATGACAACGGTTTCATCCTCTGATTTCGTTGTTTGGTGTCTGTCTCCCCCACCAAGGCTGGAAGGCCCGTGCGCCATCTGTCTGCTTGTCTGTCTGCTTGTCTGTCTCATGAACTACTGCACACCCAGCACTGGGTAAATATTTGTGAAGTGATCGAGGCTGTCCCTGACAGTGTCCAGTGTCTTTTGTCTCCAGGAATGGCCCTCAGTGGGACGGAGGAAGTGACCCACCCCTGTTCTCCCTGGCCTCTCTCTGACAGGCACCGGCGGAAAGAGACCCAGGATCCAGACTGATGGAGGCCTCGGAGCCCCCGCACAGAGCCTTGACCCCCACCCCCACCATCTTGGAGTTGGGCGAGACCTCTGAGGCTTTGCTGAGGGGCAGCCGGACCCCTACCCTGGAACCCAGAGCTACGGAGAGCCCTACCTGCGAGGGGGTAGAGGGCTGCAGACCCTCGGATACCCTGTGGGGAGAGTTAAGGGATGTGAGTGACCTCTCAACGGAAAGGGTGTCCCCATCCCCCAAGGAAGAGGCTGCAAGTGAGGAGACAGCTGCTCCTGAATCCTGGGCAGCCAACAGCCAGGCCAGGAGGCCTACTCACCCGGAACTCTGGGACCCGGGGGACAGTCTGGACATGGTGTCTGTTCCCAGGGAACTGTTGGCAGGGGGTGCTGACCAGACGGAGGCTTCCCCAGGAAGCCCTGCTCCCAGCAGCTCCGGGCCACCCTGGGGGGAGCACCCTGCAGGGACCCCACTGCTCCTGGAGAAGACACAGGGGAGGTGTGAGCAAGTGGGGTGGGAGACGCAGGGACAGCTAGAAGTGGGGGTTCAGGGAGTACCGGAGCCAATGGAGAAGCAGGTTAATGGGAAAGGTGGGGAGGAGAGGCAGGAGGGCTTAGGCATTAGGGAGCTGGGAGGCCTGATTCATGGCCCATGGAGACCCCAGAGTCCAAGGCTTGAGGGTCCTGGAGAGGAACGGGTGTCACTGGAGTCAGAGGAGGAGGGGGTGGACACTCAGCCCGAGAAGCCGGAGGGGGTACCTGGGAAGCAGCAAAACCAGAGTTTGGGTGGGGAGGTGATTCCAGTGGAGGGGTGGGAGGAGGAGGCTGGGGGCCAAACTGAGGGTGGGCTGAAGGCTGAGGAAGAGCAGGCCCAGCAAAGCGGTGTCACCTGTCTGGCTCCTGTGGCCCTAGGCACCTCTCCTCCCTGTGGCCTGTTCCCTGAGATGGCTTGTCCCCAAACAAGGGCTCCCAGGACTCAGACAGACCCCTGGCTAAGGGACGTGTCCCCTCCAGCTCTGAGCCCTTCCTTGGAGCCAGGACAGACCCATCTACCCATGTCCCTACCCTGCCCCTTCCCTGAAGAAGAAACATCTCAGGAAGGCCAGCAGGAGGAGCCTAAGCAGGGGACGGAGGCTAAGGAGGGCTCCACCTCCCCATGGACACTGCCCACTGGCTCTGGGGGAAAGGCCCTTCCTGCTGCAGGGTCACCAGAAGATTCCAAAGCCTTTCTCTGTAGGGCTCCTGAGACCCCCACAGGGTCCCCCACACACAGCCCCCCTGCCAGCCCTTCAGGGACGGCCCTGCACCCCAGAAGCAACTCCTTTCCTGGTCCCCACCGGACCGAGCTCCCGCCAGACCTGGTAGTTAGATCCCTTTCTTTTTCTCACTCCGAGCTACCCCAGAGACCCCCCAAACCTGCCATCTATGGCTCTGTGACCCCAAGGCGGGACCGAAGGGGTGGAAGGGATAACAACATCCCCCTGGAGCCCACAGCAGCATCACCCCCGACGAGGCAGGGTCCAGGGCTACCCTCCTCCCGGCACAGCTGGTCCCCTACTGCGAACCCACCCCTGGTCTCTGTAGATGGGAGGGCCCCAAAGCCCCCACCTCCACTGCACATGAGGCGCGTTCGGGCACCCACGCTGCAGCGATACAGCCACCCACCCACCCTGGCCTTTGATCCAGGGTCCCACGGACCCCTCAAGGACTCCGCTGACCACCATCTGGTAGCAAGGCAGCTCTGGCCTCTGCCCTCCACACCGGATTCCCCACCTCCTGCACAGACCTCTCTGCCCCCGAGGCAGAGATACAACAAGCCTTTGCCCCCTACGCCCCCCGATGCTCCACAGTCCGGGACTTCCGGCAGCACTTTTAGAAGCCTCAGGACCTATAAGCCACTGCCCCCTCTCCCCACCCTGGACCCAGCCACCGAGCCACCCCCTCTGCCCCCCAAGCTTAGAAGCAGGAGCCGAAGCACTCAGGGGCCACTCATGAGCACCGGGGGCCGAGCCAGGTCTGGGGCTCAGGATTGGGCAGCTCCCTTGACCCCTTCTGCTGGCCGCACCTCCTGGCCTCCAGCTACCGGCCAGTCTGCTGACCCCTTGGCGCCCACCAGCAGGGGTAGGAATGAGATGACCCCCAGTATGGCTTTCAGCAACATAATAAACCTTCTGAGCCCGTTGTCCCCCACCGCTGAGTGGTCCGCAGAGACGGGGTCCTGGCTTGTAGAGGAGCCAGAAAGCCCCAATCGAGGACCCTCAAGAAGAATGGTCCCCCAGGAGGGGACCAGCAACCTACGGGGATTGGAACTGGGCCACACCAGACCACCAGAGAGACCTGGCCACCTCCCCTTAGAGAAGGCATCCAGCTGGCCCCACCGGCGAGACCCAGGCAGACCCCCAGTGGGCGGCAGCGCAGGACCAGCCCCCGGGGAGGGGCCCAGCAAGAACAAGAGCTGGAACCGGCAGGGCCTGCGCAGGCCCTCCATCCTGCCTGAGGGCACCTCAGGTGAGCAGGACATCACCGCCACCCTCTGCCCTAGATCCCCACCCCCCACCCACCATTCTGCTCCAGTTCTGGCCCTCCCTACGTGCCTCCTTCCCGGGGGTGTTCCGACACCCTCCTGCGTCCAGGTACAACAGCTGCCGGTTCCCTTCGGCTGGGCAGCACTTGTCCACCACTCTTCTGACAGGACGGCATCGTGGCAGCCCTGGGGTACTGCCCTGCCCATTCTGGCCCCTCCCCTCCGGGTTCCCTCCCCCTGGGAGGCCCCACCCCGCCAAGGCCCCGCCCCCTCTAATGATCCCTCCCCCTCAGAAGCCCACCTCCCCAGCCCCTTCTTCGATTCTCTGAATGCCCTATTTCTGTTTTCAGATACCAGAGGTCCAGCCATGGAACACTTCCCTGGCCCCTCAGACGCCATCGTTTTCCGGTGAGTTGGCCGCTCCCATTGAACACACAGAGTCTTCACCAAGCTAGCAGGGATCTAACACTGACAGGCCCGTGGCTGTCTCCCCTGGGTGGGAAGGAGCAGGCGCCCAGCCTGGGCTCCAGGCTAGGAGGCCCCTGACCACTCTGGTTCTGCCCACTAAGCCCAGGCCCCTGCCCTCTGTGCCCGCCCATTGGCCCTGGACTCAGCCCCAAGGGTCAACAGCAGCCCCAAATTGGGCGTCACTGATGCCGCGCAGGGGTCCAGAGCTGTCCCATGGGGGCCAACACCCAGAATCCTTCTTCCTACCACAGGGAGAAGAAGCCAAAGGAGTCAAGCGGCTTCACTAGACGCTGCTCCAAACTCATCAATTCCTGTGAGTCCCACAGGCCTGGCCTCCAACTGGAGGGGCCCAGGCAGTACAGAGTGGGGGGCGAGACTGGCTTGCTCTGTGGTCCTCACGGTCCCCCTCTCCCCTGGCACCTCAGCCCAGCTGCTCTATCAGGAGTACAGTGATGTCTTCCTCAACAAAGAGATCCAGAGCCAGCAGCGACTGGACAGCCTGGCCGAGACCCCCGGGCCTGCGTCCCCCCGGCAGCGCCGCAAGGCCTTCGTGTCCTCGGAGTCCTACGTGCAGCGCCTCTCCTCAACCTCTAGCAGCTCGCTGTGGCAGGAGATCCCGGTGGTGCGCAACAGCACGGTTCTGCTGTCCATGACCCATGCGGACCAGAAGCTGCAGGAGGTACCAGGACGGGGCGGGGACAGGGGCTGTGCCACACACTGCCCACACTGACACTCACACAGAACACCGCCCCTCCTGCCACCGGCCAGTTGTGTACTTTGTTAGAGGGAGTCTCCGAGGGCTGCCTGTCTAATAACAAAATGCGCCAGTGGGCATTTGATGAGAACGGGAACTTTCCTGTCTCCCACCTGTGGAGGCTAAGCTTGTCAGTTGCTGTCTAGTGACTCCCGGCAACATTGTGTCGGGGCGGAGCTGAACTCCACAGTGTCTTCGTTGTTGCTAACTTGGTATTGTGATTTGGGCAAACTTAATGGAGCATGTAGTGGTTACAAATCGGGCTGTGAACCGCAAGGTCAGCAGTTTGAAACTACCAGCGGTCCCGCGGGAGAAAGATGAGGCACCCTGCTCCCGTAAAGATTTACAGCCTCGGAAACCCTGTGCAAGGTCACTATGAGTCGGAACCGACTCCACGGCACTTAACAACAACAACAATGGAGCATGTCGGTTTTTCATTCACCAATTCATGCACACTTTGTGTTGGGACATTGATTACAATCCCCACAATGTAACCACGCCCTTCCCACTTCCTCTGTTTCCTGTCTCCATCCCTTCTTCTTTTCTGACTTTGCCTGCCTTCTGAGTTATATCCCTGGGAAGACCCCGCCCTTTTGATCTCATATGGTTGGTTGTTCTAATGTGGAACTGTTGACTTTTTCATTGGGCTCAGGAGCCCTGGGGTGATAATGTTGGATAAGCATGTGATCGCAGGGTCCATTTGAACTGCAAAGTTGATGGTTCAGACGCTCCTCAGAAACCCTATACAGTTGCTATGAGTTGGAACCGACTCCATAGCATTTCACAGCAACGGTGGTTGGACTGAGTTGAGCCACTAAGTGAATTGGGTACCAGACTTGAAGGGTGACGAAGGACGTTCCCTTGGGGTTCTGCCAGTGTTTTTCAGACTCTGGTCTTTTGTTTCCTTACATCTTTGATTTTCTTCACTCTTCTCTGCTCTGGACAGGGAGAGACCAGTAGTTGGACGTTACAGATGGCTGCCCACAGCCTTTAAGATCCCAGGCCTCACTCACCACAGTGGGATATAGAACACTGTCTTTGTCGATTCTGTTACACCAGCTAACCTTAATGTCCCCCAAGACTACAGTGCTGAGTCCCCGAGCCCAGTGACTCATTCCTTGTGGCTGTGGGCGAATGCACTAGACTGCAAGGTCTGGTTGAGGTGGAAGGTTAGTGGTTCAGGCTCACCAACTGCTCCTCACAAACCCTATACAGGGTCGCTGTGAGTCGAAATCAAACCCACAGCACTTACCACCACCACCACCAAGTTTTCCTAACTTGGCTCCCTGTAAGTACACATTTGCAACACATACAAAATTTGGTCTAACCTTTGCATGCGGCTCTGGTGTAGTGCTGCAGGGTAAGCGCCTGACTGCAAGGTTGGCGGTTCATACTCACCAGCCGCTCCTCAGAAACCCCCTACAGGACAGCACTCCACAGCAACAGCCTATGTAATGTACTTATGGGGCGGTCCCATCATCTTCCCACACCTGTTTAGCTTGCATGTCTGTCTATGTATCCATTTATAGATTGTTGTTATTATTGTAATTGCAGGATCGTTTAATAGTATTTACCTTTGGTGGCTTTGATTTCGAGGCACCTCTAAGTGGGCTTGAAACCCCAACCTTTCGGTTACTAATAACCCAATGTGTAATCATCTGTACCGCTCGAGACTCCATCTAAAGACTTGAATTTGGAATCTCAAGTGCCTCCAGGGTCACTAGTGAAGATTCCCCCTGGCTTCACCCAGAGTCTGGGGCCCTGGTGTCCTTGGCTTGTAGCTGCATCTTCACCTGACCACAGCCATCTGTGTTTCTTTGTGTGCTTTTTCTCCTGTCTTATAAGGTTATCAGTCAGATAGGATCCCCTCCACTGTGACCACATGTTAACGGACCCCATTTACAAACAAGGTCATGTTCGTGGGTACCAGGGGCTAGGACTTCTTGGAGACCCAGTTCTCGTCTCACAGTTGGGCATCATGCAGTGTGACCCAGTCTCTGAATATTGTTGGGTGGAATCTACCTACCCTGGCTGTTCAGGCAGGTTCAGGTTCACTCAGGTTTTCCCTCCGATGCGTGGGATGCCACTGCCCTGTGCTGGTTTGGTCTCCTGGACACCTGAGAACACCCAGGAGACATGTCCTGGCCACGCCTCTCTCCCAGCAGCAGGACCACAGTGGAAGCTGTTTGTCTGGTTTTGAGTTATTACCTTGATTGGGTTTGCGTGGAGCACTTCTCTTCATCGTCATCTGAAGTATGGGGTAGAGCCTCCCTTCCCGGGAAGGCAATGTGGCGCAATGGAAAGGCATGACAGAGTTGTTTTTATGTATCTCATTTCTGGAGTCAGCGCCCTAGGTGGGAAGCTTGTGTGAATGGTTACTAGTTTGTAGCTTTGACCAAATTGCTAAATGATTCTAAGCCTTCATGTCTTCACCTATAAAACTGGGATACAAAGGATTACTGACAGAATCAAAAACCGGTAAATTTTTGGATAAATAATATATAATCATGGGATATAATCACGGCTCAACAACTGTTTGCTGTGTTCATTTGAAGCGAGGTAGACCTGGGTTTGCATCCTGGTTTCACCACTTAGTAGCTGCCTAGCCTTAAACAAGGTCTGTAATTGCATCACCTCTAAATTTACTCATCTACAGACTGGGAGCATGGATGCTTCTCTTTCAGGATTATGGTTTGAATGAAATAGCACACACCTTGTGTCTTCGTTACTAATCCCATGCTGCTGTAACAGAGACACCAAAGTGGTAGCTTTAACAAACAGACTTATACTGCCTTACAGTTTAGAAGGTGAGAGGTCTGAATCCATGGTGCAGACTCAGGGGAAGGCCTTCTCTCCCTCTGTGCCTTGGCTGTGGACGAAGGGCCTTGTCTCTTTGACCTTCTGCTCCCGAGGATCTCTGTGCGGCTGGGCAGCTCTCTTCCCTCGGTTCTCCTGCTTCTTTCAGCTTGCTTGTCTAATCTCTTCTGTGTCAAAAGAGCCTCACTCAAGAGCATGCTGCACTAATCCAGTGTCATTAACAAAACAGAGACAATTCATTCCCAAGTGGAGTGATAGCCTCAGGCATAGAGGTGAGGAGTTACAACACATATTTTAGGGGGACACACTTCAGTCCATAACATTCCACTCTTTGTCCACACCCCACAGATTCACGTCCTTCCCACATATGCCAAACACATTCACTACGTCACATCATCCCCAAAGTCTTTAATCCACACCCTGTCCAAATTCCATCCTGGGGCAAAGTTGCTTTTCCTTTGTGAACCTGTGACATCTAGAATACAAGTAATCTGCTTCCAGGGTACAGTTGTGGAGTGACCACAGGTAGATGTTGCTGTTATTAAGGGGAGCCATTGGGAGTGGGGGAAGAAGGGACAACAGGCACCAAGCAAGTCCAGAACCAGCAGAACCATCCACACTAGCTCTCAAGCCTTGATAACCATCCTCTGTTCTCTGAGACCATGTAAACAGTGGCTCTGCTGTACAGACTCTGGGTGTTGGCTGTGTTCTCTGGATTCTGGGCAGAGGTCATTTGGCCCCAGGCTTCAGCTCCACCTTTCAGGCCCTACTGGGACGACAACTCTGCTTTCTTGGTTTTGAGTAGCCCCATTCTCCTATAAGGAGCTCTGGTAGTGTAGTGGTTATGAATCGGGCTGCTATCCTCAGGATCAGCAGTTCGAAACTACCAGCCGCTTTGCTGGAGAAAGATGAGGCTTTCTGCTCCCGTAAACATTTACAGCCTCAGAAACCCTGTGCAGGGTCGGAACCAACTCCACGGCACATAACAACAACAACATTCTCTTGTAAATTGCATCTTCTTCCTCTCTCCGCCATTTCTAGCTGATGGTCAAGTCCCTTCAGACCACCTTCTCCATGACTATGCCCTCTACTCTCTGTTCCCGGGTGGCGCAGACCTTCCTGAGTCATCTGGAATCACTACTGTACGTCCCTAATTGTCGCTCTTGTTCCTCTTACTCTGTCTCCACCATGCACTCTGAAATACCTGATGAAATCACATCCTTCCCTCAAGGAAAGACCTTGTGTGGTCTTCCCATTTGCTTTCCTCTAAATTCCCCATAGATTCCATGCCGCCATGATTCCTCTGCTTCTCCACCTTCCTCTTAGGCTGTATCTCAGTGTTTGGAGTGTATCCCCCTTCCCTTACCCTTTCCCTTTCATTAAGTGTGGTTGAACCGTAGGAGGGTCTGTATGCTTCTCCACTCTCCCCTAGATGTGGCACCATGCCTGGTGTATAACATCTTCCTCCTCCACGTCCTCCTAGGCCAAGTTTGAGCTGATTGTCTCCGAGGCCTCGTACCTGCGCAGCCTGCACGTGGCCGTGGATCACTTCCAGCTGTCCACCCAGCTCCGGGCCACACTGTCCAATCAGGAGCATCAGTGGCTCTTCTCCCGTCTGCAGGACGTGAGAGACGTCAGCACCACGTGAGCCCACCCCCACCCCAACCCCCACCGTCTTCTCCTGGGCTGCAGGAAGGGCTGGCTTTACAGACGCTGCCTTTATTTTATTCAAGTTCACGAGGTTGGAGGGCTAAACCAAGATGCTGGTTCTAAAGGAAGTCTAAGTCTGCGTCTCTGGGCTCTGACCCAGAGTTCCTGCGTCCCTTGGTCTCATTTGGCATCTGCCTTCCCTGTTAGTGCTTGCTTCTGTGTGTCTGATCAGCTCCTTTCCAATCTCAGAACTCATTACAATGAGGATACAGCAAACACACATAGGGCCTCATTAGTGTAACAACCAGAACCTTATTCCCAAAGGGGCTCACGTCCACGGGTAGAGGTTGGCATTCCAACACTTCTTGTGGGGACACAAAGCAATGGTCAGCACCGCTCTCTTCCTAGCCTCACTGCTTCCATCTCCCCTGCTGTGTCTGCAGACCCCTCACTCTGGTAGAGGGAGGCTGGACCTCTCCCAGCAGACCCAACTCTGTGCTGTAGGAAGAGTAGAGAGGAGGGGCTTGGTGGGCAGGCCCCTTGGTGGACAAACCCGTAGGTGAGGCAGCTCCCAAAGGGGTCTTGGACCTGTGGGTGCTTATTGCATCAGGATTAGGTTTGGACCTGTGGGTGCTCACGGCCTCAGGAATGCGAGTTGGGTCTGTGTGTACACAGTGCCTCGGGGATTAGGTTTGGACCTGTGGATGCTCACTGCCTCGGGGATGAGGGTTGGGTCTGCATCTGTGGACATGCACTGGATGGGGGTGAACAGTAGAAGAGTCTGAAGGTACAAACCCCCATCAGATCAAGGGCAATGGAGTTACAGAATGGATGAGTACCGTAGCCTGGGGCCCGAACTCCTGGGAATAGCAGGGCGTGGCGCTGGGCGTGGCGCTGGGCGTGGTGCTGGGGGAGGGGCCAAAGCCAGCCTGGCTTTATGTGGTTTGCCTCCTGACCCTCTGGTCTCCCCTGAAGGTTCCTGTCTGACCTGGAGGAGAACTTCGAGAACAACATCTTCACCTTCCATGTGTGCGACGTCGTCCTGAACCATACCCCCCACTTCCGCCGGGTCTACCTGCCCTACGTCACCAACCAGACCTACCAGGAGCGCACCTTCCAGAGCCTGCTGTGAGCCTGTCCCACTCACCCAGAGGGTGGTCCCAGAGCATGTGCTCTTGTGCCTAATGGGACCTCAGGTCTACCTCATGTCAGATCCCTAGGCGGTCATGCCAAGGTCCCTGGAAGCCAGCTCCCCCCAGTCTCACCTTCCATGCTCAGCTGATCCGCCACTCAGGGACCTCCATGGAGCTGTGTCCCCTTGCCCCCCTAAAGTACCCTACTCCCACAGGAATGGCAACAGCCACTTCCGGGAGGTCCTGGACAAGCTGGAGAGTGATCCCGTTTGCCAGCGGCTGTCCCTCAAGTCTTTCCTGATCCTGCCCTTCCAGCGGATCACCCGCCTCAAGCTGCTGCTGCAGGTACCAGCCCACGTGCCACCCACAACCTTCTCCCTAGGGTGCCATGCACCCTCACACCTCACAGTCCCACCCCCTGCCCAGAGGGAGGCCTTGGAAACCCCAGCTTCCCACTCTGGTACCCTAGCAAAGAACACCAATTTCTGCATCACTGCTCTGTGCCATATGGGTGTGCCCGTGACCCACGCCGCCACCTCTCCTGTCCTCCCCTTACCATCGGCTCTGTCCACTGTCCTGTAGAACATTCTGAAGAGAACACAGCCCGGCTCCTCGGAGGAGGCAGAGGCCACGAAGGCACACCACGCCCTGGAAGAGGTAAGCAACCAGTGTCCACTCTGGCCCTAGGACCGTACTCTGTGGGCAGCTTCTCCTGAGAGAACAAGAACCACACACACACACACCCCAGGCCTCCCACTGCTCACTCACAGTCTCTCCTCACACCAGGCACTGTACTCTCATGCCTGAAGCCCCCAGATTCAATCTCATTTCCACTGAGCCCAGAACATCCCATCAGGTCAAGCCAAGCATACCAAAGCCCTTGTTACTCGTCCACTCTCTCCTGGTGCGTGGGTCACACCCCCTTTCCCGGGCTTGGGAGCAAGTCCAAGGCCCTAAGGTGCTCTCCTCTGCCTCCTTCCATGCTCAGCTGATCCGGGACTGTAACAGTAACGTGCAGAGGATGCGGCGCACTGAGGAGCTCATCTACCTGAGCCAGAAGATTGAATTTGAGTGCAGAGTGAGTGGTCCCTGTCCGGAGAGCCACTCAGCGCCCTGTGGCCACCCATCCTGAGACCCCACCCACCCGGGACAGAAGGAGATCTTTTCAGTGCCTTTGCTAAAAAATCTTGTTGATTTTGGAACCATTCCAGTGTTTTGCTAGTCAAACAAATAACGTAACATTGAATCCAAATCCAGAGCTAAAGCCTCCTACCCAAACACACATCTAGACTGCACTGTGACAATTGCTCCTCTTTACCCAAACTCATGCTTTCCATCTGATCCTGCCTGGTTCTCCATGCCCTCACCTACATCTGAACTCACATGCCGCACTTGTTTAATGTCCCCTTACCCTTTAACTTCTAAGAAACATGTCACACTGGTCCCTTCCCATTCCCTTGCTCCTCGGGGGGCTCGTGGGCCAAGCTTGTTCAGGGACCCACCATCACGGATGGACCACAGATACCTCCCATTTTCTTGGCTGTGGAGAACACACACGGAGGACAGTTGCAAGGAAAGGGTCAGCAAAGAGTAGAGTTGGGGAAGAACAGGAGAGAGGATGTGGACGGCCAGATGGTCAGCCTGGGATTCATGGTGCAGTGAGAAGGATGGGGCCCCAGTAAACAGACCTTTTGTCTCCCTACCCATAGATATTCCCGCTCATCTCGCAGTCCCGTTGGCTGGTGAAGAGCGGGGAGCTCACAGCCCTGGAGTTCAGCATGACCCCAGGACTGCGGAGGAAGCTGACCACACGTCCTGTCCACTTGCACCTCTTTAATGACTGCCTGCTGCTGTCCCGGCCCCGAGAGTCCGTGATGGGGGGGTGCTGGGCCTAGGTGGCTTGGGGGTGGGAGAACGGGAAGGCTGTGTTCCCAGAGGGACATCCCAACGGCTCCACCTCTGTGTCCACTCATGGCTTCAGGAAGGGAAAGCCGAAAAAGAAAGGGGTCCCCCAAATTCCGTGGTGGGGTTCCCCATATTAACACACCACATCACAGATGAGTCTGCACTCATTAGCTGGGAGGCAGAGGCCAACAACCACCATAATACAGCCCATACCGAGACACAGCAAGTCACCAAGAATGTTCTGGTTTCCCGGTTCATATGGAAATGATATTGACTAATGTTGACACTCGCAGGTTGTGGTTGCCAGGTACATGTGGAAGTGTTGTTCATGATCCAATATTGTCTTTCCCAGGCATATGAAAGTAATGCTGATACTCAATTGTGGTTTCTGGTGTATGTGGAAGTGATGTTGATGTGTTGTGGTTTCC
>NW_006408559.1:16881703-16884900 GCF_000296735.1 Chrysochloris asiatica
TGTTGTGATTTCCCCATACACATGGAAGTGATGTTGACATGTTGTGATTTCTCCATGCACATGAAAGTGATGTTAACATGTGGTTTTTCCATGCACATGGAAATGATGCTGACATGTTATTATGTTGACATGTTGTGGTTTCCCCATGCACGTGGCAGTAATGTTGACATGTTGTGGTTTCCCCATGCACGTGGAACTGATGTTGATATGTTTGGGTTTTCCAGTGCTTGTGGAAGTGATGCTGACGTGTTGTGGTTTCCCCACGCACATGGAAGTGATGCTGACATGTTGGTTTCCCAAAGCATATGGAAGTGATGTTGACATTTTATGATTTCCCCATGCATGTAGAAGTGAGGCTGACATGTTGTGGTTTCCCCACCCACTTGGAAGTGATGTTGACATGTTTGGGTTTTCCCATACACTTGGAAGTGATGTTGACGTGTTGTGGTTTCTCCATGCATGTGGAAGTGATGTTGCCGTGTTGTGAGTTTTACATGTGGTTTCCCCATGCACTTGGAAGTGATATTGACGTGTTGTGGTTTCTCCATGTACGTGGAAGTGATGTTGATGTGTTGTGAGTTTGATGTGTTGTGGTTTCCCATGCACTTGGAAGTGATGTTGACATGTTTTGGTTTTCCAGTGCTTGTGGAAGTGATGTTGACATGTGTGGTTTCCTGGTGCATGGGGAAGTTATGCTGACATTCACATGTTGTGGTTTCCCAGTTCATGGGAAGTTATGCTGACAGTCACATGTTGTGGTTTTCTGGTGCACAGGCATAGCATGTTGATGCTCACATGTGTGGTTTCCTGGTGCACAGGGAAGGGATGTCGCCCATGAAGTGCACAACAGCGTGATGAAAAGGGCTGAGCTGCGGTGAGCACGACCACACTGCAGGGAAAAGGACACCAATGGATTTTCTCCACACAAGGTGTCCACAGACTTCTGGTTTGTGGAGAGCACAGTCTGTGGGAAGTGTGAGAAGCTAGCTGTGCTTGTATTTGCTGACCCCAGGTCCTACCCCTCAGGTGTGAAACCAGACAGGTTGTCGTTGCGACAACTCGGCCTCACAGCAAACCCACAGGGACCCAAGTAGACCTGAGTGCCGTAGTGTTTTCATTGTGTGGTTCTTCAGAGGTAGATCCCCAGGCCTTTCCTCTGAAGAACTTCTGCATTGACTCAGACTAGCAGCCTCCTGGTTAGCAGCTGAGCACGTTAACTGTTTGCACCATCCAGAGACTTTTCAGATCTACAGTCATGGAAAGTGCATTGCCGTCTGCATCTCGAGCTCTTTGAAGTATAACGTGTCTGTTGCCCTGGACAAATGGTTTGCCAAACTGGTGGCAAGCTGCCATCATATTGAGATCGAGTTGAAAGCCCACTGGGGTCTGCTCGGGGATTTGCAGTTGCTAATGATGAGGACCTGGGCTCTGCGGTGATGCAGGTGAATGGAGGAGGGGAAGTTGGGTTGAGATGGCCTGTCTTTGCAGAGGCAGCCGATTCCTGGTGTTTGATCACGCCCCCTTCTCGGAGGTCCGAGGGGAGAAGTGTGAGATGAAGCTGCACGGTGCTCACAAGAACCTCTTCCGGCTCTTCCTGTTGCATAACACCCAGGGTACCCAGGCCGAGTTCCTCTTCAGCACCGAGACTCAGTGAGACGGGGCTGGGCTCGGCGCTTAGGGCCGCTGGGAGGGTTGGAGCCCGGGCAGAGGATCCAGAGCCTGGCCATGCATGCCCTGTTCCCAGTGGGGACATCGTAGAAAAACCAGGCACGGCATGGCTGGTCCACTCCCACAGGGGCATGACAGAGAGACCAAACCCAGGAACAGCCACAGCTTGGCGGACCCACCCCATGGGCTGTACTGTTGGGGGACCAGACCCCAGACCCACCGCGCAGGGACTCCATGCTGTTGAGTCAGCTCTGACTCTTGCTGACCCTGTGTGTGTCAGAGTAGAACTGAGCTCCCTGGGGTTTTTAGTGGCTGGTTTGTTGGCCGTGTATTACCAGTCCTTTCTTCTGAAGCACTGTATTACCACCAGCCTTTCAGCACACGCGTGTTGAGTGTTCACTCCCCCTGGGGACTCCAAGCTTCTGTGGAGGGTGACGGGAGACATTTGGGCACAATGGTGGTGATGTTCGTACAACACAGCGATTGTGATTCACTCACAGACTTGTAGTGTTTTTACAAGTACATACAAGTCATTGCCCGGACAACAGAACCATCTTTAAGTCAAACGGAAACAACCCAGTCCAAGGCCTTGTCCGATGTCTGAGCAAGCTGGCCCGGCCCTCCCTGGGGGCTGCCGTCCAGGCTCTGATCCTTGTTTTCCAGAAGTGAGAAGCTCCGTTGGATCTCCGCGCTGGCCCTGCCCAGAGAAGAGCAGGACTTGTTGCAGTGTTATGGTGAGTGGGGCGGGTCACTGTCCACCGTCCACGCTGGGGCTCAGGCAGCCAGGGAACAGCGGGAGGATGGCCTTTTACTCCTCGTCCCTGGGATTTCAGGCGGAAGACTGGCCCCAAAGCTCAAAGACCTGACACCCATCTGCTTAGAGCTGCTTGTCTTCGTGGCTGGCTGTCTTGCCGACCCGCTCTGGGCCAGTTACTTACTCTCTTTAAATATGTGTCCCCTGCAGTCTGCTGCTGTTTTGTCCAGACTCAACCCTGGTGGTGGGTCAGGGGAGCAGATGGTTTGTGCTACCCAAAAGGTTGCCAGTTCAAATGCCCCCAGTGGCACCTTGGAAGAAGGTGGTGGTCATCTTATGTAGACTGCAGCCAGAGAAGACCCTCTGGAGCGGTTCTGTTCAGTAACACCGAGGGGGTCGCCGTAAGTCAGAGCCAGCTAGATGGGTTTCATCTGTGTGAGGACTCTGGAGGATTTGGGGATGGGGGCTGTAGGGACGTATAACCCAGGACCTAGAAATGATAACCTCAGAACGACGGTATTGGTGGAAGTAACCTGAGAACGACGGCATTGGTGGAAATAATCTCAGAACGATGGCATTGGTGGAAATAATCTCAGAACGACGGCATTGGTGGAAATAATCTCAGAACGACGGCATTGGTGGAAATAACCTGAGAACGACGGTATTGGTGGAAATAATCTCAGAACGACGGCATTGGTGGAAATAATCTCAGAACGACGGCATTGGTGGAAATAACCTCAGAACGACGGTATTGGTGGAAATAACCTCTGAACGA
>NW_006408559.1:16885000-16889726 GCF_000296735.1 Chrysochloris asiatica
GGTATTGGTGGAAATAACCTCTGAACGATGGTATTGGTGAAAAGCTTGACCATTCGTGCCATGGACGGCCAGAAGAACAAGTTGGAAGAAGTACAGGCAGAAGTCTGTGCTTAGAAGCCAGGCAAGCGAGACTTCGTCTCTCGTGCTTCAGACATGTCATCAGGAGGAGTACAGCATGTTTGGTGGAATAGAGGATCAGCCCAAAAGAGGAAGACCCCCATCGAGATGGATTGGCACAGTGGCTCTAACAATGAACTCAGATGTGGGAATGGACGTGAGGAGGACGCGGGGCCTGGCAGTGTCCTGTCTATTGTACGTGGTGGTGGTGGTGGTGATGTGCTGGGGTGTCGGTTCCGACACATAGTGACCCTGTACAGGGTTTCCAAGACTGTAAATCTTTACGGGAGCAGAAAGACTCATCTTTCTCCCACGGAACCGCTGGTAGTTTGGAACTGCTGACCTTGAGGTTCGCAGCCCGATTCGTAACCATAGATAGGGTTGCTTTAAGTTGGAACTAACTCAATGGTGCCTCAGAGCAACAGCAGAACATGGCAGTGTCTGCCCCACGCTCAGTGTCCACACTGGGGAGGTGTTCTTCCAGCCCCATCTCAGTCCACCGCTGTCCCCAGCCAGCAGGGCTTAGAGGAACAGGGACTCACTCGGAGAGGGTCTGTTCACACAGAGATCCTGAACCGGGCACTTGGGAAGTGGACTCAGACTGAGTTCTGAGGCCCTGCTGGAGGGTGAGGAAGGCAGGAGTCTTCCCCCCAGCTTCTCCAGTGCCTCCGTCTTCTCACCCAGAGTCCCAGCAGGTGCAGTGCCTTCGAGCTTACAAGTCCCGGGAGAATGACGAGCTGTCACTGGAGAAGGCTGACGTGGTGATGGTGATACAACAGAGCAGTGATGGTGGGCGTGGGGGGCAGGATGATGGGGGTGCGAGGGGGTACTGGGGCCGAGGGGATGGGAGGCAGCATGATGGGCGTGTGGGAGGAGCATGATGGGGGTCATTGGGGCCGAGGGGATGGGGGAAGCATGATGGGGGAGTGGGAGAAGCATGATGGGGGTGTGAGGGGGCACTGGGGCCGAGGGGATGGGGGAAGCGTGATGGAGTGGGAGGCACTGGAGGGCAGGGTGGATAGTGGAGAGTGTGATGGGGGTGTGGGTATGAGGAGGGACCAGCACTGGGGGGGCAGGAAAGGACGTTAAACACTTGGGACTGGCCATGGTCAGTGACTAGAAGCTGGACTCCCACTTAGGAAGCCCTCCTGGGGCCCCGAAATGTGTTCCGTCTTGGGATTCCAGGAGGGCCTAGGAGCATCAGGTAGGTCTTGCCAGCTAACTGGCCCCTTACTCACCCCCAGGCTGGCTGGAGGGTGTGAAGCTGTCGGATGGGGAGCGAGGCTGGTTCCCACTGAAGCAAGTGGAGTTCATCTGGAACCCAGACGTGCGCGCACGAAACCTGAAGGAAGCGCAGCGTGTCAAGACTGCCAGGCTGCAGCTGGTGGGGCAGGAGGCCTAGCTGGCCTCGGGGCCTGGAACATAAGGACAAGACATTTCTGGGGAGCTGGCCCCAGCCCCAACCCAGAGGCCAAGTGGCCAGGACTAAGTGGTGAGGCCGCCTCCTCACTGTGCACCGTACTTGGAAAATGGTACTGGGTTCTGGGAACCTTTCTTGCCGGAACTGGACCGAGGGGTCTGAGCTGACGAGGACCGACGCTGCTGGTGTCTCCTGCTATCAGGCTCTGGGCAGAGTCCTCATGACCATGCCTCAGGCCCCTGTGGGAGAGGATACGCCGTGGGGCTTCTCCATGAGCCTCTGGGTTCTGCTCCGCTGCTGTGACGTGAGGGTGGTCTCACTCTAATAAACATGGCGCTTTTCCCAGTGGTTGCTTTGGACTCCTCTGCACTGAGCAAGCAAGGTTCAGGTGGGGTCCACCAGGTGGTTCCAGTTACCACAACCCCTGAGAGTTGGTACCACTCCTCTCCTTGATCGGGTCTCAGAACCTGTGGGTCTCCTAGCTCCGGATTCAGGCCAGGCAGCCCTCAAAGTCCCATCCAACTCCGTCTTTGTTTAACTTGTACTTTGGGTGAAGGTTTCTAGAGCAGATGAACAGTTTTCCATCCAACAATTCACACACGTTTTGTTTCACTGACTGTAATACCTACAGTGAAACATCACTCATGTCGCTTCCTCCTGGGTTTCCTCTTTTCCGTTCCTCCTCCTTTCCTAACCCTTCTGAGCTTTGCCCTTGAGTAAATATTGCCTTTTCTTTATATCTCAAATGGTTGGTTATCCTAAGAGAGTGTGTCTTCACTCGAGTGTTCCGGTTCCTTATGGCATGTCTGTTGTGTGTCTGAAGATAGAGCCATGTGAGTGCGTCCAATTCTGGACCTGAAGGGAGACTAAGGACCGTAGTCTCGGCCACCACCAGTAAGTCTGGTGTTTTCATGATAGTGAATTTTGTTCCATATTTTTCTTCCACTCTCTGCAGACCCTTCTAATGTGGTCCCTTTCAGAGCAGTTGGTAGTGGCAACCAGATGCCATCTTGTTCTTCCAACTCTTTACAATGTACCGACAACACACTAAGAAACATACGAACAATGTACAGCCTCGGCTCATGATCCACGGTCCTTTTATAAAGTTCCCCAAAATACCGAATTAGTAAATACCAATTGCCGTCCAATCAGCTCCGACTCACGGGGACCCGTGTATGCTGGAGTTGAACTGAGAGCCTTAGGGTTTCTAACTGCTGGTTTTTGAGCGATGGATTGCCAGGCCTTTCTTCCTCGGCATCTCTGAGTGGTCTCAAACTTCCAACCTCATAGCTAACAGCTGAGCATACTGCTTGTCCCACCCAGTGGCTCCTAGCAAACAGCAGGCCAGCCTTCTGTGACTCTGAGCAGGGGTGTGTCGTGAGTGCCCACAAAAGCAGCATGAGGATGAGGGGGCTTCAGAGATTTGATGGATAAATCCATGGTCTTCTCATTCCATTCTCCATGAGAAGCCCTCTTGTATTTTTAGTAAAGAGGCCGATTTAAGAATACAGAATCCATAACAAGTGAGTACACATTATGGTATACGTGTGTAATCCATGGAAATGAAGAAGAATGTGGCAGCCGCATTGGAGGAAGGCTTATTAACACCCCATGATATGCAGATGACACACCTTGTGTGCTGGAGGCAGAGAGGATTGAAGTGCTTACTGATGAAAACCAAAGACTGCAACCTTCAATGGATTACAACTCAACATCAAAAAAACAAAAAAGACAACTCAGGTAAACATAGTAGACATATATGTTGCTGTTGTTTAGTGCTGAAGAGTTGGTTTCAACTCATCCCAACCGTGTACAGGGTTTCTGAGGAGTGACTGGTAGGTTTGAACTGACGACTTTGCGGTTAGTAGTCCAGTGCTTATCCTGCAATGCCACACCTACGTCATATGTGACATTGTTCCTCACTTTCTCAGGTAAGTCTAATCTCTCATTTAAAGTCCTCTTGGAATAATAACAAGTCACATTTAAGCTGGGTGGTTTTACTTCCACCCTAGACATTCTCCCACTAATTTGATGGGACCCAGGATGTGACAGGAATGTATTACAGATTAGCACAAAGATGAAACTAGCACTGAACTTTATCCAGTACCCATCTGGGGATGACGAGACATGACAACCTGTTTTCCACTCATCCTAAAATACGAATTGGCTTGTAGAAGTTGTTAAAAATCTCTTATGGCTGTAATAACGGAGGTGGCTATAAGGCCGTTATGAATTAGAATCGGCTCAGTGGCAGTGGGTTTAGTTTGGAAATCTCAGTAGTAGGTTGATGCTGTTCATTTCTACGATAGGGATGCAACTAACGCCAATCCGTACAGAAGCAGATGGCCCCATCTTTCCCACACACAGTGACTGGTCGGTTCCAACTGTTACCGAAGCAAGCACTTATCCTCTGTGCCACCAGGGTTCTTTGCCACAGATGTGGTTGTTGTCAGGTGTCTGCCCGTCGGTTCCAACTCCCAGTAGCTGCAAGTACAATAGGATGAAACAGTGCCCAGTGCTGCAGCACCTCACAGCCTTTGGCTGTGTGAGTCCATTGTTGTACCTGCTGAGTGAATCCATCTCGTCAAGGGTCTTCCTCTTTGTCTGTCACTCTCGACTGTACCAACCATGAGGTCCTCTCCTCCTCCAGTTCCCTCCTGATAACATGACGTCTCATCATCCGCTCTCTTCCCAGGAGTGCTCTGGTTATACTTCATCTAAGACAGACTGAGTCATTCTGGTCATTGTTATGAAGTGCTGCTGAATCAGTTCTGACCCACAGCGACCCTGTATGGGGTTTCCGGGCAGTAGCTGGTGAGCTTGAAGTCCATCCATGGTATAAAGTACTCCAACAACACCATCATTCAAAGACATCAACTCTTCTCTGATCTTATTCATTGTCCTGGTTTTACGTGCATATAAGGTGATTGGAAACCCGATGGCTTGGGTCAGGGAGACCTTAGTCCTGAAAGTGACATCTTTGCTTTCTAACACTTTACAGAGAACATGTGCAGCAGATTTGCCAAATACAATAATACATCTGATATTTTGGGCTGCTGTTACGGAGTCCTGGTGTGGCGCTGTGGGTTAATGCGCCAGACTGCAAAGCCATTTGAACTACAAGGTTGGTGGTTCAAGCTCACCAGTCACTCCTTGGGAACCCTATACAGGGTCGCTATGGGTCAGAAC
>NW_006408559.1:16893116-16907149 GCF_000296735.1 Chrysochloris asiatica
ATTCCCTGCATAGTAAACCATGTGGTCATCAGATTCAAAATGGCCAATACCAGTCCATTTCAGCTCACTATGCCTAAGATATCAATGTTTATGTGTTCCATTTCATTTTTGACACCTTCCAATTTTCCCAGATTCATACTTCGTACATTCCATGTTCCGATTTTCAATGGATGTTTACAGCTGTTTCTCTTCAGTTTGAGTTGTGGCCCATCAGCAAATGCAGGTTCTGTGGGCTTTTCTCCCCCGAGCTTAACTCTATTCACGTCATTATGGTCAACTCTGCTTTGAGGAGGCATTTTTCCCTCAGTCATATTCTGAGTGCCTTCCCACCTTCCAGTCCTGTATCTGACAATGTTTCTCTGCTGTTCATAGAGTTTTCAGTGACTAGCGATTCGGAAGTACTTCGTCACTCTTTCTTCCTAGTCTGTCTTTGTCTGGAAGCTCATCTGAAACCTGTGGTTACAAATCGGGCTGTGAACCTTAAGGTCAGCAGTTCGAAACTACCAGCTGTTCCACGGGAGAAAAATAAGGTATTCTGCTCCCGTAAAGATTTACAGGGTTTCCTTTGGAAACCCTGTACAAGGTTGTTATGAGTCAGAACCGACTCCATGGTACATCACAACAACAACAACAAATATTACCTGGTGTGGTGGTGTGGAATAAAGCGCCACACCACAAGGTCAGTTTGAACCACAAGGTTGGAGGTTTGAACTCACTATCCGCTCCTTGGAAACCCTATACAGGGTTGCTATAAGTCGAAACTGACTCAACTGCACTTAACAACAGAAAAGTGTGACCTTCTGTGTGGAGGAGTGTGCGTTTTGGTCCATGTATAGGTCTGTCATGAGCACAATTAAGTGTTCTGGAATATTCCTGTCCTTCACAATAATAGCCATAAGCAGATAGGAGTCACTCCATAGAATACCTTTAAACAGTCAATATTTTAGCACAGGTAAACATCTGCTTTCTGGTATTCTCTACTTTTAGCCAAGACCCATCTGGCATCGGTAATGACAGCCCTCATTGTTGCATGGCCTCTTCTGAATCTGACTTGAACCTCCGGCAGCTCTTTGTTGATGGAGCGCTGCGACCATGTTTTTGAAAAAATCAGCATAATTTTATTTGTGTGTGACTTTGATGATGATGTTCAATGATTTCCACCTTCTGTCTGATCCCCTTTGGAATGGGCATGAATACGGGTCTCTTTAAGTCAGCGGAGATACATGGTTATCTCCCGCAGGTGTAGGGGTTATGGCTTACAATATGTATTTTAGGGGGCACACAGTTCAATCCCTAACACTTCCCTAATTTTGTCTCTGTCCAACAGCTTCTATATGCATGGTACAGGATACGCTGGGCTTTATTCTCATGGTGACTGGACTTTTTAAATTATCCTGTAGGAGGGAAATTGTTTAAAGGTCTTTGGAAATCTAAACAAAAGACCCTCCTTGGTTACTTTTCTCTCACACACATATACAAAGGCGCTTCTAAAAAGTTCATGGAAAAATTCTGTTATCTTTTTATTCCGCTTTTTCATGATCCTGGGGTAACTACGGTCCCTTCATCAACTCCCTGAGGTTTCTCCCCACAATTGTCTAGCTTCTGAGCCTGCCGTCCTGCTATTGTATCAGGTGGACTTGGTGGTGGTGGTTGATAAGTGCCTTTGAGTTGGTTCTGGCTCGTAGCGACTCTGTTCACTAGAAGGAAACACTGCCAGCCCTCACAAGCACTACAGTTGCAGCCCGTGTCAGTCCTCCTCACTGAGGGTCTTCCTCTTCTCTGCTTGATCATGGAGCCCTGGCACCATAGTGGTTACATGCTGGGCTGCCAACTGCCAAGGTTGACAGTTTGAATCTACCAGCTGCTCCATGGGACAAAGATGAGACTTTCTGCTCCTGTAAAGATTTACAGCCTTAGAAACCCTGTACAGGGTCGCTGTGAGTCGGAACCAACTCAACAGCACATCACCGCCTATTTGACCAAGCATGATGGCCTTCTCCAGGGACTGGTCCCTTCAAATAGCCTGTCCAAGATTTTACATGAGGTGAAATCTCGCCCTTCTAAGGAGCATTCTGGCCATACTTCTTCCAAGACAGACTTGGTTGTTTTTGTTGTTGTTATGTGCCGTGGAGTTGGTTCCGACTCACAGCGACCTTGTACAGGGCTTCCAAGGCTATAAATCCTCATCTTGCTCCTGCGGAGCGACTGGTAGTTTCAAACTGCTGACCATGAGGTTCACAGCTCTATTCGTAACCACTACGCTACCAGAGCTCCTAAGACAGACTTGGTAGTGAGGTTAAATTAGAAATCCACAATTTTGGTATTTCTGTAGACACCCTCTCCCATAAACACTTGGTGGTGGTGGCTTGGCTTGGTCACTGATGTGGTCAGTAACCCCAGAGCCACGTCACAAGACATGACTCAGAAGCTACCTGACCTCTCCAGTGCCCATAGTGGTCAGTGTAGTCTCCTGGCGCTGAAATTGGGTGTGTGCAGGGCCAAAGGTTACCAGCGAAGGAGCTCCCAGGGTTCCCAACTCAGATGAACTTCTTGCCTAGATGAAAGCACTCAAGTCTTTGGCTCGCTGCTACCGCCCCGCCCACTTTAGTCATCCCAAAGTGGGAATTTTCCGAAGCTCTTCCCAGGAGGTGGATAAGCCAAGGTGTCCACACAGTCAGCAGAATGTCCGGGGTTGCTACAGAAAGAGATGCTGGGCAGTGGAGGGGGAGGGACGACGTCTTGCTGGGTGGCCAAGCGTGGGCTGCTGAAGGAAGGTGCTGGGCTGGTGTGTGCTGCAGAGCAGTTTCCGAGCTGGCAGCCGGGTTTGTGAGTCATCAGCCCGAGGGCAGAGCTGGTCACTGGGAGGGGCTGGCCTCCACATTCCCAGGAGCTCCTGTGGGCAGCTGAAGGCTTTCCTGGCATAGCCACACATAGAGGTAAGGACCTCCTGGTGTGGCGTTACAGGATTAGCACCGGACTGTGAACGGCAAAGTCAGCAGTTCAAACCCACAAGCAGCTCCTTGGGAACACTAGGCAGTGTCCCTATGAGTCACGACAGACTCTACAGCACTTAACAACATCTCTATACAATGCCGTGGAGACCAGGTCCTGCATGAGGTCAAGTCCAAATCCTTTACCAGCCCTGGGGTCACTGGGAACCCCGAATGTGCTCAGACTCTCTGGGACTGAGCTTGGCCACACAGCAGGCGGGAGAAAGCAAAGACTGAGACGTGGTTTCCTCAGTCACCCCCACCGTGGGCGTGGGCCTCTGTCTTTGTGATGTGTGCTGTGTGTATACAAGGGAGGTTCAAACCTGTTGTGGAACGCTTCCCTTATCTTGTCATTCTATGTTTCCATAACTTCTTGAAGCCTACTTAAATGTGTGTGTGTGCATGTGGTCTGTGTCTGGTGTGTGAGTATGTATGGGTGTATCTGGATGTATGTAGCATGTCTATGTGTGTGAATGGTGAATGGGTGTGAATGGATACATGGTATATATGTGGCTGTGCATGTGTGTGTGTATATGATGTATGGGTATGTGTACTGTGTGTCTATGTTGTGTGGGTATGTCTGAGTATGTGCGGTGTGGTTCTGTGTGTGATGTGTGTGTATGGTACATGTGTCAGAGTGTGTGTGATTGTATGTGTCTGTGGTATATGTGTATGTGTGTGGAGTTTGTGTATGTGGTGTATGGATGTGCCTGTGTGTGTGTGGTGTGTGTGTGTGTGTGTGTGATGCATGGATATGCTTGCGTTTGTGTGTGTATATAGAATATGGGTGTGACTGTACATGGTATTTGTGTGTGTATATTTGTGTATGGTGTATGGGTATATCTGTGTGTCTGTGTGCATCTGTGTGATGAAGTGTCTGTGTATGTGGCTACAGTGTGTCGGTGTATCCGTGTGTCTGTGTGATGAGGTGTCTGTGTATGCGGCTACAGTGTGTCGGTGTATCCGTGTGTCTGTGTGATGAGGTGTCTGTGTATGCGGCTACAGTGTGTCAGTGTATCCGTGTGTCTGTCCAGGTCTGTGTGATGAAGTGACTGTGTAGACTAGGGCAGGAGGAAACTACTAGAGAATCTTTAGCAGCAGATGGAATTTATGCAGAAAGCCCAGGCTTCCTCCTGTAATCAAATCATATCGGCATTAACAAATGAAAGGAAAACCAGCGGTGAATGAGAGCAGCTCTTCAGTTGAGGAATCAAGGCTGAAGATTGCAGGAAATGTCTCTGTAAACACAGCATGCTGAGCTAAGGGGCTCTGGAGATGGTCCTGATGGCACCAACCTGAGTAACTCATGGTGACGAGAGTAACAGCGGACGGGCAGCTTTAGAACAATCCTGTTGTTGTTGTTGTCAGGTGCCATCGAGTCGGAACCGACTCATAGCGACCCCATGCACAGCAGAACGAAACAATGTCCGATCCTGGGCCAACCTCACTACCACCGCCACACTTGAGTCCATCAATGATGCCACCTGGCTGATCCATCTCGTTGGGGGTCTTCCTCTTTTTCTCTGACCCTCCATCTTACCAAGCATGATATCCTTCTCCAGCGACTGTTCCCTCCTGACAATATGTCCAAAGTATGAGTGACAAAGTTTAGCCATCTTGGCCTCTAAGGAGCACTCTGGCTGCCCTTCTTCCCCTGACCCTTAGATTTGGAGGAGAAATTACCAGCCTTCCTGAGGGGTTTGGGAGGCTGCAGGACCTTGTGGTGAAAAGTGGGGGTGGGGGGTGGGGGAGGGAGGAGAGCATGTGACCTAACAGCTGTCTTCACCTTCTCCCTTTCGTCTGTTTTGGGACAGGGGCCTCATGTGAGCTGTGTACTTTAGCAGAACCTGTCATGTTATATCATGAGACGTACAATGTTTCCATGTGCACACTCTAACCCCCACGGGACACCCTAAGAGGCAATCAGAGTATCAGCACACGGGTGTAGATGGAGAGAGACTGCGGGCTGGAAGCCTGTCCAGCATGAGGCACAGACTTGTGGGACTGACCATGCTGCTTCTCCAGCTTGAAGGCACGCTCAACCCAGAACAGTGTGATGAAGATAAGTAACTGCCCGGAATACAGGGGTTTTTGTGAAAGAAAATCTGATTTTAATAATCACATCATTTGGCAGTCTAGAGTGATTCCCCATACACACATTCCCTGAATGTACAATGGGCCCCCAATCCTGCTGTGATCCAATTATAACACGGGGCAGGGTCGGGCTGTCACGTGGGAACTGGGAAGCACCCCACCCCCCCAATACTGAGGCCACATCCGAGCCCCAGGACACTAGGAAGCAGGGAAGGGACTTGCATTTGTCTAAGCTTTCTGGGGGCCAGATCTGAGGACATTCAATTTATACCCATTAAGTCACATCCTGGAGATATCAGCCACACATCAAAACAAACCAAAAAGCTATTTTTTTGTTTTGTTTTGTTTTTTTACAAAAACACTGGCAGACTCGGCCTTGAAGTAAGTAATGTCTCAGTCCCGTGTCTTCAATTGTGCCCACCGTCCCCACATTTCCTCCTTATCCAGTCTCCTCACTGACCATCCCTACCTGTCACCTGAGCACACAGCAGTGTGGCCCCAGGAGGGAGACTTGAGGCTTCTTCCCAGGCCCTGTGGCCCTAGGTCACCTCCCAGAGGAGGAAAAGCTGGCACGAAGTGTGATGCGAAGGCAAAGCCCCTGTCCAGGGCGCAGGAGGGATGGCACTGAGCACCTCATTGTGACCTTCCTGTCTGAATGCCAGACGCTCAAGAGACAGTCATGCTCTCTGAACTGCCCTCCAGTCCTTGGAACGGCCCTAGCACAAAGGAGCTTGCTGACCAATGGAGGGCGTAAAGTCCCATGTGAAGCTGTAAGAAACTTTCATCTCTGCTACCTTTGTCTCAGTGGCACCATCAGTTCTGGGGTTCCAGGGCTCAAGGCCCCAGTGAGGATGATGGAGTCAGAACACACATAGGTGTGACATTTAGGAAACACCATCGGGTGGTCTCAAGCTCCTTTGTCTGGTTCAGAAGGGAGAAGAGCCCCCACCATGGCCTCTCCTCTTCTGTCTCCACACCTTCCCTCGTGCTCCTTTCAAAAAAAGAAAACAACTTAGGGGACAATAAACTACTGTCCCTAGTTCTGGAAACAGAAACACCCCACAACTTTTCCCTTGATTCTACCCCTGGGGGGCAAGGGGCCCTTCCCGAATTGCAGGGAGATCAAGGACTACAGGGTGGGTTCGATGGGACCCTCATGGAATGCCCAGGATGATGTCCAGCAGTGGGCCAGCTGAGTGGACAGAAGGGAATCACATAGGCTCTCGAGTTGGGAGTCATGGCTCACAGGCCGACCCCAAGGGTCAACGGATTCACTACTTATGGGAGATATTCAACTGCTTATCCACCAAGAAAGAAAACAACAAAATGGCGTACAACATTCAGAAGCAATGCGGGCCACCTTTTCTTCAGGACCACCCAGCAGAGGTAAGGAGGACGTGTTGTCCAGTCCCACAAAGTCCACACGTCAAGAGAGTCTACAGTCCCTCCGACCCTTGGGCGGTACCTGACCCTGCAGAGGCAAGGTCTCTTCTGGCAGCAGCCTGTCCCACTAGGGGACAAAGCTGTTCTTGTTTTCACCTCTGGCCTCATCCCGAGTGGCGGCCTGGTCTTGGGGGACAGTCAACGGTCCCATTCCGGAAGGCCTGGCCCCTGAAGGACCTGGGGAAGGCTGTCCGTTCACAGTCTGGTCGTAGGGAGCCGGGAAGAGATCATCAGAGAAGAAGCCCTCAGCCCCCGAGGGGTGGCCCAGAGCCTGTGTGCAGAATGGGCTGGGTAAAGGCTGCTCAGGTGGGCAGGGGTGACTCCAGGGCATGGGACCTGTGGACCCGGAGGGGGAGGAAAGAAGGCATGAGACAGGCTGGGAGAGTTCAGCAACCCCCCCCCCCCCCCATGTTTCTGACCAAGGAGCCTGCCTCCAGCCCCCAGCAGGTTCTCCCCTCCAGGCGAGCTAGCACAGAGAGCTACCTGGAGCAAACACACTCCAGGACCGAAGCTCGGAGACTACCTCTCAGGGGCCGAGGGGCAGAACCCGTAACAAACCTTTGTCTCCTGATACCTGGGGTTCCAGAGTTCAAAGCCCCAGTGAGGATGATGCTCCTAAGTTCTCTCTAGTCTGCATGCTGTTCCTAACCCTGCCAGCCCTCTGCATCTAAGGAATACTGTCTTCATTCCCGTATCTCTGAAACGGACGCTCAGAGAGCCCAGGCCAAACTGCAGCCCTCTGTTTCCACAGCTCAGGCCCCCATGTCTGTCCTCCTCACATACCTTCCAGAACACTCACCCATGGTTCTGGTAGACGGCTGCAGCAGGACCTGCCCCGAGGGGGGACCTGGGAAGTAGCCCTGGGCCGGGCCCCTGTGAGGGCCGTAGGGACCTGGGAAGAGGATGTCCTCCAGTGGGGGTGGCGTCAGTGTGCTGGGTGTGGGGAAGGAGAAGGGGTGCAGGTATGAGAACAGGGGCTGGGATGCAGGGGGGAATGGGAATGACCCCTGTTGATAGCTTGGCTGGTGGTCCTGAGGCTCCAGCTCCTCCAGGTAAGGGCAGGAGGGTGGCGGGGTGATGCTGTGAGACAGAAGGGCGTGGTGAGGTTCAAGTTCACCTCCACAATACAGCATCAGCTGAGCCCCTTCTGCTCCCTGCACCCCTCCCCCTCTTCCTGTACCCCTCCTCTTCTCTCCCTGCACCTTGGTCCATCACCATAGCAACCCAAGGTTGTGCTTCCTCTTCTTCCCAACCTCTGCACCTCTATGCCAACCCTTCCCTTCTGAAGCGCCCCCCACCCCCACTGTCCAGCTCAGTACCTGGTCCCCCAGGAGCCACAGGGGCCTTCCCTGAGGCAGCCGTCACTGCCAGGGGCATCCAATAACAGAGGCATCAGCTGTGGGGCTTGGACAGGGCCAAGCGGAAAAGGCAGGCTGGCCCTGCGAACCGGTGGGGGGCTGAAGAGTGGGGGTGTCAGAGCCATCCAGTGAGCAGCCTCGCAGGGTAGGGTGGGATCTGGGAGCCTGTTAGGGTCCAGTTGCACAGGGGACTCTGGGAACAGAAAACAAGGGTGAGGAGGGGGCAGGTGGAGGGGTAAGGGGGAGAAGGTGGGAGGGGGAGAAAGCAGAAGGGAGAGGCTACTTGGGATTAGATGGCCAGTGGCAGGCAGTTTCGCCCAGGCCTTCAGATGGAACCTGGGACATTTTCCTGACCGCCTTCACAGTGGCCAGTCCTCTGGAGGTGGTCAACTGACCTGGACGAGCATCATGAAGGAGCTCCTGTGACGAGGTACCAGATCCTGGACCCAAGGACCCTTCAGGTGGGGGCTGGGCATCTGTGGAGCTGGAGGCAGAGGGGTGAAGGACAACCCCATTGGGGCCTGGCTCCTGATCCCCGCTAGGTTCCCAGCACCGCCCATAGGCCTTGACTGTTACTCAGCTCTGCCCCACCTCAGCCCCTCAACTCCTTACCAACACTCCCTCCTTTTATACTCAACTGGACCCCGTGCCCCATAGGGCGATGGAGACAAGCAGGGTGTCTTACCTGCCCTGTCCACCTGTGGGGGCGGGGGCTTCAGGACTTGCCCTGTCCCCCTTCCCATTCACCTTCTCCACCCGACGCCACTTGGCCCTGCGATTCTGGAACCACACCTGTGGGGCAGGGGGCGCACCTGAGGAGACTGGAGAGGGCTGGCCTGGCTTGGGGCACAGAGCTGCTAGCTGGCCTCACAGGAAAGACCCCACCCAGCTGCTCCCCTCTCCCATACCATGATGCGCTGTGGGGCGACCCCCACTGAGTGGGCAATCTCCCGGCGTTTGTCACTGTCAGGGTAGTGGTCTTCTTGGAATGCCTTCTCCAGCTCCTCCAGCTGGTCTGGAAGAAGAGGACTGGGGTGTGGGGAAGGCACAGCAGCTGAGGCCCCTCCCATGGGGCCTGCCTCTCCGGGGCTTATTGGCAGAACCATCCATGTGTTCCAACCTCCCTGAATTAGCCAGACAGACCTTCACCTCCGCCTCAGACTGATGGCGCAGCCCAGGGACTTATAGACCAGCTGTGCCCCCAGCTCAGGGGCCACCATCCGTGCATTAGAAGACGTCTTCTTGCCTTCAGGGACATACCTGAGCGGTACAGGGTCCGAGTCTTCTTCCGCACCTGACAGGACACCTCTGGGGGCCCCTTTTTCCGGCCCGAGTCCGGGCTGTCTGGTGCCAGTGTATTGAGGAGATTGCCCAGGTGGCAAGAACCACGGCCCAGCCCACAGGGCACTGGGTGGTGGGGAGCTGGGCCTGAGGAGGGGCCACAGGAGGACCCTGCTACTGCCAGATCCCGGACTTTTGACCTCTTCTGCTGGCCAGGGGTGGGAGAAGCCTGTCTCCTGGAGGGTTTGGTCTCTCTGCCCTGCAGGGAGCGTCCTGTCCCCCGAGACTGGGAGCCCACTAGCTCTACAGCCCTGTCTCTGTGGGCTGGGGGACACTGTCTGGCCCCTGAGCTGGGGGGCTGAGATCTTTGCCCAGCATCAGACCCTGGGGGGGCTCCAGATGCCTCAGGGGACAGTTCCTCTCCCACAGCATCCTGGGGCAGCAATCCCTGCAGTTGCCGCTCATTCTCCGGTCCAGCAGCCAGCAGTCTGGGTCCTGTATCCCTGCCTTTGGGAGAAACATTGCTGCCCTTAGCCAGGGGGGACAGCTCCCTGTAACCTTCCCTTCTCCCAACTAGCACGCAGACCCTAAGTCCTAGCTGGGCTGCTGTGAGAGAAATGTAAACGCATACACGTGACTATGAGGAGGTCTTAGCTCACACACATGGAACAAAGGAGGAAAAACCAGGACCAGTGACCCCGTGAGTATCAGAGTACAACTGCACTGGTTTTAGGGAAGATTGCCAGATGCACTGGAACCCCCAGCCAAGAGCTAAACTGTTTGCACCACCAGGGCCTCCAGTGCATATGGCAGTCATTCTAATTTGGAGTACTAACTCCCTGCTTTCCCCAGGCCCTCCGGGTGAAGGGTGGGCATTCTACAAGTGTTTCTGGGGAACACACGGTGGTGCCGTGGATACAGAGGAAAGACTGCCTGGGATGGGGGTCCCCACCCCTCTACACAAGTATCTCTCTCTGTCCACCAGCCCTGTCTGCACAGGGGGCTTCCTTAGGGGTCCGGGCAGCAACTGTGGGGAAGGAGAGCCCGCCAATCTCCTGCATCACTCACCCTTTCTTTTCAAGTCCTGGCTAGGTGCTGACGCCCCCCATCCCTGGCCGCCCCCCAGCAGAGGAAGCACGAGGACTAGCCAGGTGACTGACCTGCCACAGGCCCCCTGCACAGAGCCCCTTTACTAACTAGCACCCCAGACCCCCCATTGTGGGGGTGGGGGCTATCATTTCAAGCTAAGTCAGAATAGTTGAAAATGGACTCTAGGATGGATCTAAGGTATTAAGGCAAGCTTCCTATCAGTGTGGATTTCAGACCCCGAGCCGGAAAGGTGAAAGGTCACGCACTAGGTGCTCCTCAAAGCCTGGAGGGTGGGGGACACAGCGGCTGTGGGGTGTAAAAGACAAAGGCTATGTCCTGATAGCATGCTGGAGGGAGTCATGTGCCCTCAGAGGTCCAGGCCCAGCGGCCCAGATGACAGGAGATCTTAGCCCCTAAGAGGAGGAGAGCGGCCTGACCTCCCCCGCCTCCGGACGCACCCCCCCCCCCCCCGTCCCGGGTCCCCCGGCCCCAGCGCTCACCCCGCGGCTCCTCACTGGCGCGCCCCGCGGGCTCCATGGCCTGGACCGCCGGCAGCGCCCGTCGGCGCACAGGCACGGCCTAATGAAGGCACGGGCAGGAGCTGTGGACAGGTGGGCTGGTGGGCGGGGGGTCGGGGCTGGGGCAGGTGTGCGCAGCGGCCGGCGGCCCGTGAGGTCGGGGCCGGGAGGCGTCGGGCAGCCCCCGGGGAGCCCTGCGCACGGGCCAGGTGCGGGCTGATCAAGGCGAGGGCCCACTCCGCCCCCGCTCGCGGCTGGGGGTCCACGGTGAGGCCAAGGGGGCCCGCTGGAGCCCACGTCTGAACCGCGGAGGCGCCCCCACGTACAGGGCTGCCCTTGAACCTCGGGGAGAAGGAACCCCACTTCCAGGAGGCCTGCGCGGAGCTGCGCCTCGGTGCTGAAGAAGAAGAACGCGCGGAGGACTCGGGAGCGAGGTAAGTGGCGACCGCAGAGGGCAGGGGCTTGTCTCTGGGCACTCCCCATTTGATGGGATGAGGCTCTCCCCAGGCTGGGGGGTCTCTGAGCGCTGTGTCTTTGCTACCTAGTTCATGGAAGGGCTTTTACCTTTCCCTACAATTTTAAATTAGAAATAACAAGTTAAATTTTCCTTGCCCCTTCCTTACTTGGACAGTGAGTGGGTGGGGGTGAAGGGTGCGGGTGTGCCCAAACTGCAGCAGGTGCTGGAAGCTGGGGGTGGGTGGGCGATCTAAACAGATCCCAGGTGTTCTGAGTTAGGATTCAGGGACTGGACACCACGTGTTTCTCGTGCAGTAATCACGGCGGTTGGCGTTTTCTCCGAGGGCTCGCAGTCCTGCCCGTGTGGATTGGATGGGGTTGGGGTGCGGGGCTTTAGGAGGGCACATACTAAAGATCAAGGAGGGGTGAGTTATAGCAGCTTCATCAGCAGGGCCCAGGGAGCTCCAAGCCTCTGGTGTTTGGTTTCTGACACCAGTCTATGAAAAACTGCTGCTACCTGTTGGGATCCTGCTCAGCGATCCTACAAAATGGAGTCAAACTTTTCCTTAGAGTTTCTGAAACTGTAGATCTTTATGGGAGCAGACAGCTACATCTTCACACACCCCCACCCCCACCGCAGGAGTGGCTGATGGGTTTGAACTGCCGACTTTGCTGTTAGCAGCCCAACACTTAACCCACTGAGGGATGTGGAAATGGGGCCTGGGGTCTCATCTAGAAATGGAACATTCTAGGCCAGGGGAACGATGTCTCAGGGGGCAGTGAAGTGAAAACTCAGGTCCTTGGAAGGTGACATGTTTGGGACTGGATCAGGAGGGTCAGTGGTCAGCTGAAAGGCAAACACCAGGAAGGCCCTGGGAAGTCCAGAGGGTGTTCTGGTTTAGCATGTCCATGGTCCCTGGTGTGCACCACACTTGAATGGACCTCTCTGAAACTGTGGTCGGGTGGCCGTTGGATGTGTAGGTAGTACTGTGAAGACCAGTGGTACCTAACCCTGGATTAGGCGGAGCGGCCTGCTGAAGGCCAAACTCGCCCTGCCACACCTCTGCTGGCTTCCCCATAGTGGTGACCAAGCCAATGTTCCGCCACATCAAAGACATGTGAAAAACGCAAGAGCAGAGACATGAAGACAGCCTGGACCTCCATCCACAGAGAAATGGTTGAACTAACTTTGGTTCATACACACAATAGACTATTGTACCACATTGATGAATAATGCTGGATAACGTGATGCGGAGGAACATGGAGGACATGATGCTAAATGAAATTAGCTTGTCAGAGAGGGACAGATATTGTATGAGACCACCACTGTACAGAATCCAGAAAAGGTTTCTGTTCTGTAATAAACATTCCATGGTGGTGACCAGGGGTGGGAGGGAAGAGAGAAAGAAAGGGGGGTGAAAACAGGACTTGAGAAACACGTGAAACCATTCACTGCGGATTAGTAGGTAAGCCTATGCTTATGTTGCTTACTGGGCACTCCACCCCTGTCAGAGATGGGCAGTTTGAAAAGAGACTTTGATTTTGTGGGCCAGGGAGAGAGGGGTGCCGGCCCGATGGAAAAACAGAGTCTTTGCTGGAGTGAAGATGTGTGACGTGTTCACTCCAGATTAGCAATAAGCACCAGCTGACTGGTGCTTACTTAACCTTCCGATGCTGCCAGCACACCCAGGCAGGAAACTATTGTTCGTTGAAGAGATTTGCTCCAGTTGCCGGGACCAGAACTTGTTGGCATTGGAATTGCTTGGTGCCGGGAACCAGTGGTCGTGGAGTGGCCTCTGGCCCACAGCACCTCACGTGTATCAGAGTAAACTGTGCTTCGTGGAGTGTTCAGTGGTGCTTTTTCAGATGTAGGTTGGCAGACCTTTCTTTCGCGACTCCTCTGGGTGGACTCGAACCTTTACTCTTGTGCTTAACACTGAGTTTTTACTGAGGAGCCTTCAGCAGTGGAAGGCAGGATGTGATGCATTTCTTAATATTGACCTGAGGAATGATCATCCTCTCAGGGCTGAGGGGCTCTGTAGGATACACACTGGACTGCAAACCACAAGATCGTGGGTTCGAGCCTACTCGCCACTCCACAGGTGAAAGATAAGACTTTCTGCACCCCCCAAAGATTTACAGCTTAGAAACCCTAAACAAATACAGGGCCTCCATGGCTGGGGCTTGGATGGTCAGTGATGTTGTGCTGGGACAGGCTAGAAAAACAGACTCGGGTCTTTCCTAGGCTGACCTCATCCTCATAGCGAATTTTGAAAAACATGGGTCTAATTGATGGTGGCTCTGTGGGTTAAATATTGGGCTGCTAATCACAAGGTTAGTGGTTCAAACCCACCAGCCATTCTACAGGAGACAGAGAGACAGCCCCCTCCTGTAAAGTTGCCCAGTCTCAGAAACCCTAGGGTGCAGCTTTGCTCTGCCCAATAGGGTCTTGGGCGAGCTCAAGCGGGGGAAGGATCAGAGCAGCCATGGACGCCTGACAGAACCATGGAGATACAGGTGTGGACATTCTTTTTTGGTAACTGTTCATTGGTATCTCACTGTCTGCACACCTCCATTCTAGGTACTAGGGGGGATGCCTGAGTGAGTAGACACCCCAGCCCCACCCCTGGAGGGTTGTACTATGCATGTACACATAGATCTCCTTGAAATTTAAAGTGACAGTTTCCACTTAAAACCAAACGGTGAGTTTGTCGTACTGTGGTGGCTTGTGAGTTGCTGTGATTCTGAAAGCTATGCCACTGGTATTTTATTTTTTATTTATTTAAGTTTTATTGTGAATTATG